>NC_042630.1:65667390-65841807 GCF_901001135.1 Rhinatrema bivittatum
GGGCTCTCTGAACAGTAGAACTTCTGTGTTTTATACCTTTCTCTAGGTCTGTTATTATACAATAATTGTAATTGTTGCTTGCAAACTGTTATTTTTAAGATCCAGTATACCTGCTTTTCTATTATTGTATAGCTGTTCTTTAATAATCTGGTTAATATTGGCACAGAAGTGCTGAGGGGGTCCTTTAATAGGTAAGAACTAGAAGTTTCCTAAGGTGTCCAGTTAAGGCCAGTTTGGGTGTGGCAGAGAAGGTAAATAGTGACCTGGCTGGGCATTGCAGACTACTTGAGGCAGCCCCAGAGGTTCCTTCTTCTGTTCCTGTGCAGATAAGACTCTTAATTTTCTGTGGTGCTCTTCTGGGGGATAAAAGACTCTTAATTTTCTGTGGTGCTCTTCTGGGGGATAAAAGACTCTTAATTTTCTGTGGTGCTCTTCTGAGGTAAAAAAGAAAAAAACCAAAAAAAAACCCTGCTTGTTTTCTTTCACTATTCTTCTAATTAATTGCTTTGTGCTGCACTAAAATCTGGGCTCTCTGAACAGTAGAACTTCTGTGTTTTATACCTTTCTCTAGGTCTGTTATTATACAATAATTGTAATTGTTGCTTGCAAACTGTTATTTTTAAGATCCAGTATACCTGCTTTTCTATTATTGTATAGCTGTTCTTTAATAATCTGGTTAATATTGGCACAGAAGTGCTGAGGGGGTCCTTTAATAGGTAAGAACTAGAAGTTTCCTAAGGTGTCCAGTTAAGGCCAGTTTGGGTGTGGCAGAGAAGGTAAATAGTGACCTGGCTGGGCATTGCAGACTACTTGAGGCAGCCCCAGAGGTTCCTTCTTCTGTTCCTGTGCAGATAAGACTCTTAATTTTCTGTGGTGCTCTTCTGGGGGATAAAAGACTCTTAATTTTCTGTGGTGCTCTTCTGAGGTAAAAAAGAAAAAAACCAAAAAAAACCCTGCTTGTTTTCTTTCACTATTCTTCTAATTAATTGCTTTGTGCTGCACTAAAATCTGGGCTCTCTGAACAGTAGAACTTCTGTGTTTTATACCTTTCTCTAGGTCTGTTATTATACAATAATTGTAATTGTTGCTTGCAAACTGTTATTTTTAAGATCCAGTATACCTGCTTTTCTATTATTGTATAGCTGTTCTTTAATAATCTGGTTAATATTGGCACAGAAGTGCTGAGGGGGTCCTTTAATAGGTAAGAACTAGAAGTTTCCTAAGGTGTCCAGTTAAGGCCAGTTTGGGTGTGGCAGAGAAGGTAAATAGTGACCTGGCTGGGCATTGCAGACTACTTGAGGCAGCCCCAGAGGTTCCTTCTTCTGTTCCTGTGCAGATAAGACTCTTAATTTTCTGTGGTGCTCTTCTGGGGGATAAAAGACTCTTAATTTTCTGTGGTGCTCTTCTGGGGGATAAAAGACTCTTAATTTTCTGTGGTGCTCTTCTGGGGGATAAAAGACTCTTAATTTTCTGTGGTGATCTCTGAGGTAAAAAAGAAAAAAACCAAAAAAAACCCTGCTTGTTTTCTTTCACTATTCTTCTAATTAATTGCTTTGTGCTGCACTAAAATCTGGGCTCTCTGAACAGTAGAACTTCTGTGTTTTATACCTTTCTCTAGGTCTGTTATTATACAATAATTGTAATTGTTGCTTGCAAACTGTTATTTTTAAGATCCAGTATACCTGCTTTTCTATTATTGTATAGCTGTTCTTTAATAATCTGGTTAATATTGGCACAGAAGTGCTGAGGGGGTCCTTTAATAGGTAAGAACTAGAAGTTTCCTAAGGTGTCCAGTTAAGGCCAGTTTGGGTGTGGCAGAGAAGGTAAATAGTGACCTGGCTGGGCATTGCAGACTACTTGAGGCAGCCCCAGAGGTTCCTTCTTCTGTTCCTGTGCAGATAAGACTCTTAATTTTCTGTGGTGCTCTTCTGGGGGATAAAAGACTCTTAATTTTCTGTGGTGCTCTTCTGGGGGATAAAAGACTCTTAATTTTCTGTGGTGCTCTTCTGAGGTAAAAAAGAAAAAAACCAAAAAAAAACCCTGCTTGTTTTCTTTCACTATTCTTCTAATTAATTGCTTTGTGCTGCACTAAAATCTGGGCTCTCTGAACAGTAGAACTTCTGTGTTTTATACCTTTCTCTAGGTCTGTTATTATACAATAATTGTAATTGTTGCTTGCAAACTGTTATTTTTAAGATCCAGTATACCTGCTTTTCTATTATTGTATAGCTGTTCTTTAATAATCTGGTTAATATTGGCACAGAAGTGCTGAGGGGGTCCTTTAATAGGTAAGAACTAGAAGTTTCCTAAGGTGTCCAGTTAAGGCCAGTTTGGGTGTGGCAGAGAAGGTAAATAGTGACCTGGCTGGGCATTGCAGACTACTTGAGGCAGCCCCAGAGGTTCCTTCTTCTGTTCCTGTGCAGATAAGACTCTTAATTTTCTGTGGTGCTCTTCTGGGGGATAAAAGACTCTTAATTTTCTGTGGTGCTCTTCTGGGGGATAAAAGACTCTTAATTTTCTGTGGTGCTCTTCTGAGGTAAAAAAGAAAAAAACCAAAAAAAACCCTGCTTGTTTTCTTTCACTATTCTTCTAATTAATTGCTTTGTGCTGCACTAAAATCTGGGCTCTCTGAACAGTAGAACTTCTGTGTTTTATACCTTTCTCTAGGTCTGTTATTATACAATAATTGTAATTGTTGCTTGCAAACTGTTATTTTTAAGATCCAGTATACCTGCTTTTCTATTATTGTATAGCTGTTCTTTAATAATCTGGTTAATATTGGCACAGAAGTGCTGAGGGGGTCCTTTAATAGGTAAGAACTAGAAGTTTCCTAAGGTGTCCAGTTAAGGCCAGTTTGGGTGTGGCAGAGAAGGTAAATAGTGACCTGGCTGGGCATTGCAGACTACTTGAGGCAGCCCCAGAGGTTCCTTCTTCTGTTCCTGTGCAGATAAGACTCTTAATTTTCTGTGGTGCTCTTCTGGGGGATAAAAGACTCTTAATTTTCTGTGGTGCTCTTCTGGGGGATAAAAGACTCTTAATTTTCTGTGGTGCTCTTCTGAGGTAAAAAAGAAAAAAACCAAAAAAAACCCTGCTTGTTTTCTTTCACTATTCTTCTAATTAATTGCTTTGTGCTGCACTAAAATCTGGGCTCTCTGAACAGTAGAACTTCTGTGTTTTATACCTTTCTCTAGGTCTGTTATTATACAATAATTGTAATTGTTGCTTGCAAACTGTTATTTTTAAGATCCAGTATACCTGCTTTTCTATTATTGTATAGCTGTTCTTTAATAATCTGGTTAATATTGGCACAGAAGTGCTGAGGGGGTCCTTTAATAGGTAAGAACTAGAAGTTTCCTAAGGTGTCCAGTTAAGGCCAGTTTGGGTGTGGCAGAGAAGGTAAATAGTGACCTGGCTGGGCATTGCAGACTACTTGAGGCAGCCCCAGAGGTTCCTTCTTCTGTTCCTGTGCAGATAAGACTCTTAATTTTCTGTGGTGCTCTTCTGGGGGATAAAAGACTCTTAATTTTCTGTGGTGCTCTTCTGGGGGATAAAAGACTCTTAATTTTCTGTGGTGCTCTTCTGAGGTAAAAAAGAAAAAAACCAAAAAAAACCCTGCTTGTTTTCTTTCACTATTCTTCTAATTAATTGCTTTGTGCTGCACTAAAATCTGGGCTCTCTGAACAGTAGAACTTCTGTGTTTTATACCTTTCTCTAGGTCTGTTATTATACAATAATTGTAATTGTTGCTTGCAAACTGTTATTTTTAAGATCCAGTATACCTGCTTTTCTATTATTGTATAGCTGTTCTTTAATAATCTGGTTAATATTGGCACAGAAGTGCTGAGGGGGTCCTTTAATAGGTAAGAACTAGAAGTTTCCTAAGGTGTCCAGTTAAGGCCAGTTTGGGTGTGGCAGAGAAGGTAAATAGTGACCTGGCTGGGCATTGCAGACTACTTGAGGCAGCCCCAGAGGTTCCTTCTTCTGTTCCTGTGCAGATAAGACTCTTAATTTTCTGTGGTGCTCTTCTGGGGGATAAAAGACTCTTAATTTTCTGTGGTGCTCTTCTGGGGGATAAAAGACTCTTAATTTTCTGTGGTGCTCTTCTGAGGTAAAAAAGAAAAAAAACCAAAAAAAACCCTGCTTGTTTTCTTTCACTATTCTTCTAATTAATTGCTTTGTGCTGCACTAAAATCTGGGCTCTCTGAACAGTAGAACTTCTGTGTTTTATACCTTTCTCTAGGTCTGTTATTATACAATAATTGTAATTGTTGCTTGCAAACTGTTATTTTTAAGATCCAGTATACCTGCTTTTCTATTATTGTATAGCTGTTCTTTAATAATCTGGTTAATATTGGCACAGAAGTGCTGAGGGGGTCCTTTAATAGGTAAGAACTAGAAGTTTCCTAAGGTGTCCAGTTAAGGCCAGTTTGGGTGTGGCAGAGAAGGTAAATAGTGACCTGGCTGGGCATTGCAGACTACTTGAGGCAGCCCCAGAGGTTCCTTCTTCTGTTCCTGTGCAGATAAGACTCTTAATTTTCTGTGGTGCTCTTCTGGGGGATAAAAGACTCTTAATTTTCTGTGGTGCTCTTCTGAGGTAAAAAAGAAAAAAACCAAAAAAAAACCCTGCTTGTTTTCTTTCACTATTCTTCTAATTAATTGCTTTGTGCTGCACTAAAATCTGGGCTCTCTGAACAGTAGAACTTCTGTGTTTTATACCTTTCTCTAGGTCTGTTATTATACAATAATTGTAATTGTTGCTTGCAAACTGTTATTTTTAAGATCCAGTATACCTGCTTTTCTATTATTGTATAGCTGTTCTTTAATAATCTGGTTAATATTGGCACAGAAGTGCTGAGGGCGTCCTTTAATAGGTAAGAACTAGAAGTTTCCTAAGGTGTCCAGTTAAGGCCAGTTTGGGTGTGGCAGAGAAGGTAAATAGTGACCTTGCTGGGCATTGCAGACTACTTGAGGCAGCCCCAGAGGTTCCTTCTTCTGTTCCTGTGCAGATAAGACTCTTAATTTTCTGTGGTGCTCTTCTGGGGGATAAAAGACTCTTAATTTTCTGTGGTGCTCTTCTGAGGTAAAAAAGAAAAAAACCAAAAAAAACCCTGCTTGTTTTCTTTCACTATTCTTCTAATTAATTGCTTTGTGCTGCACTAAAATCTGGGCTCTCTGAACAGTAGAACTTCTGTGTTTTATACCTTTCTCTAGGTCTGTTATTATACAATAATTGTAATTGTTGCTTGCAAACTGTTATTTTTAAGATCCAGTATACCTGCTTTTCTATTATTGTATAGCTGTTCTTTAATAATCTGGTTAATATTGGCACAGAAGTGCTGAGGGCGTCCTTTAATAGCTAAAGGACTAATAAAGTTCCAGAAAGTGTCCTGATCTACCCAGCTTGTCCCAGGTTCAACTGTTTGTTTCCCTCCCACCCTACCCCTCTACCCTCCCACCCCTGGGATTAGATTACTAATATAGACTGACTAAATTAGCATTAGCAACAAGATCAATTAGTAAGTTAACAGCTAAGGACATACCAATCCAAAACTTTACCAATATGAGAACTATCCAATGCAACTGTTGTAGAGCCTTTATTCTGAGGGAAAGCATCTGGAGACTTGGAGCTTGCCCGATCTGTGCACAGCTCTCTTCTTTGAAAACGGAGCTGACTGAGGTTAAAGCTCAATTAGCTTCAATTACAAGAATTACACCCATATTGCATTACTCAGAAAATAATTCCCCAACACCAAAGAATAACCAGGAGTCAAGAAAAAGAAATACAGTAGACTCAGGTAGGATAACACATGTGTCCCACAGTCACCCATTCTTGACAGATGGGAAGCCAACAAATATACCCCCCCACTCAATCAGTTCATCAAGTAAATCATTAAAAAACAGGATCACAGTGGGCTCTGGTAGAATTAAACCTGTAACAAGGAGACACACACAGTATCAAATGCAACAAGAACATAAAGCCCTCCCTATATTAACTGAAGAAATTCTAGAGAAAAACATTGAGATGGATAACTCTGTCATCAATGGCACAACTGCAAAAGGAAAGAGTAAAGTGAATAACAAATCTCAACTAAAGTCTCATAAGGAGTACAGGAAAAGCAATAACCGTAAAGAGAGTACCTGGAAAGCTATGACTACAAATGCTCATAGTTTGGGAAATAAAATCCCAGATCTGCAGGCCCTAATGACAGAGGCAGAACTGGACATCGTTGCTATCACAGAGACATGGTTCACAGAATCTCATGATTGGGATACGGCAATACCAGGCTATAACTTGTTAAGGAAGGACAGAGTGGATAGAAAAGGGGGAGGTGTGGCTCTTTATGTCAGAAATAATATCCAAGCATCTGAGCTGCAAGGAAGTTGGGGCAAGGAAGAAGCACTATGGGTAGACCTAAAAACAGATGATGGAGCATCAATTTATATTGGAGTGGTTTACAGGCCTCCAAACCAAAAGGAAGAGCTGGACAGAGATCTGGTTGAAGACATCCATAAGATAGGTAAGAAAGGGGAAGTGGTGATCGTTGGTGACTTTAATATGCCAGATGTAGACTGGAAAATCCCATCTGCAGAATCTAAAAACAGTAGAGCAATAGTGGATGCCATGCAAGTATCTTTGTTCAAACAAATGGTATTGAACCTACGAGAGAAGGAACTATTCTCGACTTAGTGCTCAATAATGGAGATATCGTCTCTGATGTCAAGGTGGGCGCCCACCTCAGCACCAGTGATCATCAAACGGTATGGTTTAATATCACTAAAAGAATATGGAAAAGAAGCACAAAGACCAGAGTTTTACAGTTCAAAAACACAGACTTTGAGGAAATGGGGAAGTACCTAGAGGAAGAACTAAATGGATGGGAAAATGAGAGAGATGTGGATCAACAGTGGACCAATCTAAAAGGAGCAATCGCCAAGGCAACTGCTCTATATGTTAGAAATGTAAAGAAAAGCAAAAGAAAAATGAAACCTATCTGGTTCTCAAAGGAGGTGGCTGACAAAATTAAAGCTAAAAGAACTGCATACAAGAAATACAAAAGATCCCAAAGGGAGGAGCACAAAGACGAATATCTGATTCAACTGAGGGAGACTAAGAAATTAATCAAGTTGGCAAAAAGTCAAGCAGAAGAGAGGATTGCCAAGGAGATAAAATATGGTGACAAAACATTTTTCAGATACATCAGCGAAAAGAGAAAAGTCCAAAGTGGTATAGTGAAATTGAAAGGTGGAAATGATCAATGTGTGGAGGGAGACGAAGAAATGGCAGAAATATTAAACGAATACTTCAGCTCTGTGTTCACTAAAGAAGACCCTGGAGAAGGACCATCTCTACACAACAAGAAACTGGAGGGAAGCGGAACAGAGGAAAATCCATTTACAGTAGATAATGTATGGGAAGAGCTAAAGAATCTGAAAGTGGACAAAGCCATGGGGCCTGATGGGATTCATCCAAGGATACTGAGGGAGCTCAGAGATGTGCTGGCGGGACCGCTGTGCGACCTGTTCAATAGATCCCTAGAAACGGGAGTGGTGCCGAGTGATTGGAGAAGAGCGGTGGTGGTCCCGCTTCACAAGAGTGGGAACAGAGAGGAGGCTGGTAACTACAGACCGGTTAGCCTCACTTCAGTGGTGGGAAAAGTAATGGAGTCACTGTTGAAAGAGAGAATAGTGAACTATCTACAGTCAGGAGAATTGATGGACCAGAGGCAGCATGGATTCACCAGAGGAAGATCCTGTCAGACAAATCTGATTGACTTTTTTGACTGGGTAACCAAGGAATTGGATAGAGGAAGAGCACTCGATATCATATACTTGGATTTCAGCAAAGCTTTTGATACGGTTCCGCACAGGAGACTGGTGAATAAAACGAGAAGCTTGGGAGTGAGTGCCGAGGTGGTGACCTGGATTGCAAATTGGTTGACGGACAGAAGACAATGTGTGATGGTAAATGGAACCTTCTCTGAAGAGAGAGCGGTTTTAAGTGGTGTACCGCAAGGATCGGTGTTGGGACCGGTCCTGTTCAATATATTTGTGAGCGACATTGCGGACGAGATAGAAGGTAAGGTTTGTCTTTTTGCGGATGACACTAAGATCTGCAACAGAGTGGACACGCCGGAAGGAGTGGAGAGAATGAGACGGGATCTAAGGAAACTGGAAGAGTGGTCGAAGATATGGCAGCTGAGATTCAATGCCAAGAAGTGCAAAGTCATGCATATGGGGAGTGGAAATCCGAATGAACTGTATTCGATGGGGGGGGGAAAGGCTGATGTGCACGGAGCAGGAGAGGGACCTTGGGGTGATGGTGTCTAATGATCTGAAGTCGGCGAAACAATGCGACAAGGCGATAGCTAAAGCCAGAAGAATGCTGGGCTGCAAAGAGAGAGGAATATCGAGTAAGAAAAGGGAAGTGATTATTCCCTTGTACAGGTCCTTGGTGAGGCCTCACCTGGAGTACTGTGTTCAGTTCTGGAGACCGTACCTTCAAAAAGACAAAGACAAGATGGAGGCGATACAGAGAAGGGCGACCAGGAAGGTGGAGGATCTTCATCGGATGACGTACGAGGAGAGATTGAAGAATCTAAATATGTACACCCTGGAGGAAAGGAGGAGCAGAGGTGATATGATACAGACTTTCAGATACTTGAAAGGTGTTAATGATCAAAAGACAACGACAAACCTTTTCTGAAGGAAAAAAAATCAGCAGAACCAGGGGTCACAATTTGAAGCTCCAGGGAGGAAGATTCAGAACCAATGTCAGGAAGTATTTCTTCACGGAGAGGGTGGTGGATGCCTGGAATGCCCTTCCGGAGGATGTGGTGAAGACCAAAACTGTGAAGGACTTCAAAGGGGCGTGGGATAAACACTGTGGATCCATAAAGTCAAGAGGCTGCCAATGAAGAGTGGGTGACTCGCCAGAATGATGGCTACTGCCTGGAGTCAATACCCTTATTAAATAAACATACACAGGCTTACTGTGACTCCAACATCGCTCTAAGCTTCAACAGCAAGAGGAAATGTGGAAAAAAGGATTCACACTCACAAAGAGGGGAGTAGCTGGCTTGTTACGGCGGTTACTACTCCAAATCAAATAAGCCTGATACTTCACTTTCGATGCATATACAGCATAGTTCTCTGATTCAACGGCAGGGGAGAAGAAAAACTGATACTTCACACATCCAGCAGAGCTCTCTGCTTCAACGGCAGGGGAGAAGAAAAGAGGGTTCGCACTCACAAAGCGGGGAGTAGCTGGCTTGTTACGGCGGTTACTACCCCAAACCAAATGTGCCTGATACTTCACTTTCGATGCACATCCAGCATGGCTCTCTGCTTCAACGGCATGGGAGAAGACTTATACTTCACGCATATCCAGCATAGCTCCCTGCTTCAACGGCAGGGGAGAAGGAAAAACAACCAATAAGGGCTGTATAACATAGTCTGGGTAAAACAAATAAGCATGGGTGCAGCTTGCTTATTGCGGCGGCTTCTACCCCTAACTAATCAAGCTAGATATTTCACTTGGATACAGCTCCATCACTGCTCTCTACATTAAAGGTGGGGGTGGAAGGGAAATGGAACCAAGAGCTAAGAGAAACAGATAAGTATGAGAGAAAAAATGTGTGAAGCTTTCTGGGCAGACTAGATGGGCCATTTGGTCTTCTTCTGCCGTCATTTCTATGTTTCTATGTTTCTATGTTTCTATGCATCAGTAGCATGGGAACTTCTTGGTGTTTGGGTAATTGCCAGGTTCTTGTGGCCTGGTTTGGCCTCTGTTGGAAACAGGATGCTGGGCTTGATGGACCCTTGGTCTGGCCCAGCATGGCAATTTCTTTTTTTTTTTTTTTTTGTTGTATATCTTTTTATTAAAGTTAAGCAATAGAACAATAAGGTCATAAATAACATCAACAGAGTAATATCGATTACAGGTTTGTATAGAACATCAAGCGATCTTAAAGAAGAGACTTAAACATTGTGAAGGTATAACTTACAATGATTCTAAGCTTCATTTTAAACCAAACCATATTGAATGGACATAGTTTTATTATTCACTTAATTGAGTAATTAATGAATTCTTGAATTCACCCTTCCCTACCCCTTCTTCCCCACCCCCCCACCCCCTCCCCAGTACAGGTACCGGTATCTTTTTAATGTTAAAGGCATGTCTTTGCAAATAACTGGTACATTAGTGTCCGAAATATGGAACGAGCAAAACATGTATATGAATAATAGAATACATACAAACCCATTAGGCGTATTGTATAGTAGAGTAGATACAACATACTAGATTTCAGTCGATTAGTCATGATTACTTAGATACTAAGAAATATCTTAATGGTGATAAGCTAAAAATCATGACCAGAGAGCTACGGTTAATTCCCATTGTCTAATAGTTAGACTATTGGCTGTCATTTGTTCAAATGTTGCCAGTTTAAGCATTTTCTGTACCCAATGATTATAATGAGGCACCTCGGATGAGGTCCATTTTGCCAAAATAGTTTGTTTAGCCATGAGATTTGCTTTATTTATAAAATTTGCCTGCAGGGGATCTACTACTATATTAGCAAGTTCATCACTCCCTAGAAGCCAAATATTAGGACGTAAAGGAATAGAACATTTACTTATCTGGGAACAGTGAGCCTGGATAGCAGCCCAAAACTCTTGAAGTTTAACACAAGACCAAAAATTATGAAAGAAGTCTCCCGGTTCTAGTCCACATTTCAGACAAGAGGGGGATGTACAGATACCAGCCCGGTATGCCATCACCATAGTTAAATATGTCTGCCATATAAATTTAAGTTGGAGTTCTCGTAATATCACATTTTCAGAAATTATTTTAATATTTTTCAAATATTGTTTAATCATTTCAGGTGTGACCTGCATCGAGGCGATACCCGACCACCGGAGGCTAATTTCAATATGAGCATTTGTAGCCAAGTGGGCTTTTAAGACCTTGGAGAAGAGAGCACATGAAATCCTTGTCTTCAGTCTTATGCCAAGTATGGTTTCTCCCTGTCTCCTTTGGAGAGCTGGAATTGTATGAAACCCCTCGTTCAGTATATAGTGCCTCAGTTGTAAGTAGGCACAAAAGTCATGTTTTGGGAGATTGAATAAAGCTTGGAGTTCCGAAAAACTGTGTATGTGATTTGTCCCAGGGATGAATACTTGTATAGTTAAGATTAATCCTTTAGAGGCCCAAGTTTGAAAAACTAATTGATACATGCCTGGGGTAAACAAAGGATTAGAACATATAGGTATAATAGGAGTCAGGGGCTGAGAAAGACCTATGAGTTTACAGAAGTGGAGCCATGCCTTTCTGCTGGAAGCCATTAACAAGGACCTCCTGCCAGTGGTTGGTAGGTATTTAGGATTAATTTGCATCGGTGCTGCTGGCGAAATCCCTTGTAGACTACCTTGCAGGAAGGCAGTAGCTGAGAAGAATTCCATGCCCAATAACCAATCTCTAATATGACGCAGCATACATACTAAATTATATCTTCTAAAATCAGGGCATGACATACATCCACCTTCCAGCTTATGTAGTAAATGTTTAAGAGCTAAACGTGCTTTCCTCCCTCCCCATAAAAGGTCCTAAGATTTTCATTGATACTACGTAAGTCAGATCCTGTTAACCAGACGGGTAGCATTTGAAGTATATACAACCATTTTGGTAATTCGACCATTTTTATCAAATGAATCCTTCCAGTCAGAGATAGAGGTAAAGATTGAAATTGATGGAGATGAGTGTTGCGGTCTCCACCGCTTTCCCCTTACTGGCTGTATTCAGGGCTCACCTCCGAGGCCGGGAACGCCACCTCTGCGGCTCTGCTGAGTATTCGGGGCGTCCGCCATTGCTGGGCCGTCTCGCTGCCGTCCCACGCGTACGCAGGGACGCGCGTTATGGACGTACGCTCACCAGAAGCCTGACCCCGCCTGAGCTGGCCACGCCACGCCCCAAGCCCGATATAACCGGCGTTCTTCAGTCCTCTCATTGCCTTGCAACGAGGGTCGCTACAGTGTGTAGTTCTTAGTTGCACTTCCGTTGTTCTGCTTCAGCCACCGACCTCTGCTCGTTCCTGACTCTGCTTCTGCCTGCCGCCAGCCACCGACCTCTGCTCGTTCCTGACTCTGCTTTTGCCTGCCGCTAGCCACCGACCTCTGCTCGTTCCTGACTCTGCTTCTGCCTGCTGCCAGCCACCGACCTCTGCTCATTCCTGACTCTGCTTCTGCCTGCCGCCAGCCACCGACCTCTGCTCGTTCCTGACTCTGCTTCTGCCTGCCGCCAGCCACTGACCTCTGCTCGTTCCTGACACTGCTGTTGCCTGCCGCCTGCCTCAGTCCACGCCTTCTCTGCCACAGCTGCTGCGCTCCTGTCCTCCGGACAACGTCCTACGCAGGTCTGGGCTGGAACTACTGCCAGACAGTCTTGGGCCTTGATACCTTCTACTTCCTGCCAGGCTCAGGCCTACTCGCTGCTGGCTCCCATATTGCAGCCTGCAAGTTCCATTCAAGACATTACTGACTCTGACCCTGCTCCCGCTTGCTCTGTGCTCACTGGCCTATTGGCCCTTGCTGCTGGACTCTGTGCCTACTCCTTGCCCGGGCCTTTCTATAGAGACTGACACTGTGCATAAGTCCCAAGGGACTGGGACCCTACGGGCTCCTCCTGGGGGGTTCCGGTTCCTGGGTGAAGAGCTTATCTGCACTCTCAAGTCCCAAGGTTCTGGGACCCTACGGGCTCCTCCTGGGGGGTTCCCAGTTCCTGGGTGAAGATCCATACGTGTGTCTCCTAAGTCCCAAGGCTCCAGGACCCTACGGGCTCCTCCTGGGGGGTTCCTGGTTCCCGGGTGAAGATCTGTGCCTGTGGCTCCGCCTCCGAGCTACTCTACCCAGGGTGGTTCGGCTCAAGGGTCCACTCTCGAACTGCAGCTTCCCAGACTGCAACAACGAGTCGTCATCTTTTTGAGTAATGGGGAAATATTGATCTTATAAAGAGTATCTAATGATTGCGATATTAGCACACCTAAATATTTGATGGGACCAGAAGCCCATTTAAGTGGAAAAGTTGTACCCCAATCTTGACGGAGGTTACCAAAAATTTCTAGGGCCTCCGATTTATCTGTATTAATTTTGAGGCCTGAAAAACAACCATAATTGGTCTGATGGAGCAGGACTTGAGGAAGGGCTGCCTGCAGTTGTGTAAGAAAGATTAGTATATCGTCAGCAAAAGCTGCTATTTTAAAAGATCGGCCTTGGAAATCTAGGCCTGGGATATTGACATCTTGTGAGATGGCACGTAGAAGTGGATCTATGGTCAAAATGTATAGTAGTGGGGAGATAGGACAGCCTTGCCTGACACCTCTATGTGGAGTAAATGCATTGGAGAGAAGGCCATTAGCTAAAATGTGTGATGTAGGCTGATGATAGAGAAGGGATAGGAAGGACATTATATTGCCTTGGAATCCAAAACGTCCCAGGACTGAAAAGAGGTAGTCCCAGGATACTCTATTGAAAGCCTTCTCAGAGTCGACACTCACAGCCATGGCTGGTATGTTGTGCACTTAGCAATGGTGCATAGCTGTGAGCAATTTGATAATATGGGTACTGGCTGACCGACCTTTAACAAAGCCTACCTGATGTGAAGAAATTAATCCAGGCAAAATCAGGCTCATCCTGTTGGCCTGTTGGCCAGGATGGTATGATGCTGGTTGGCTTGGGTCCTTGCCTGGTTTAGGAAGGACAGTTATGTATGCCTTGTTAAAATCTGAGGGAAAGTAATTAGTAAGTAGAGCATTCTGGTAAAAGGAATGTAAAGGGTTCACTATCAACTCCCCCAATATTTTATAGAAATCGTAAGTGAACCCATTGGGTCCAGGGGCCTTACCAGATTTGCTTTTTTTAATCACCGATAGTATTTCTTGTGTAGTAATAGGGGAGTTCAGTTTCTCTTTCTGGGGCTCTGTTAGAGAAGGGAGATGTAAATTATGAAAAAAAAGATCTTCCTCCTTGGAGCCGCCCCGCCTGTCCTCAGTATACAATTGCTTGTAAAATGTTCTCAAAATTTTGACTATTTCTTCCCCTTTGGAAACCCATAAACCTTGGGGGGATCTCATTTTTTCTATATAGGATTTACTATGTCTGAGTCTGACTAAGGTGGCTAGTAGTTTCCCTGATTTGTTTCCATAGCGAAAGAAGGAGTGTTCTTTGTAATGAGAAGATTTAAGAGCTTTCTGTTGCAATAAGGTTTGCAAGGTCCCCAGGGTTTCGTATTACTTAAACCTTGTGACAGGGGTAGAGCATTGTATCATTTCTAGTTTGTCCCTTTTCAATTGTTGGTCCAAACGGAGGATATCAGCATTCAAAATTTTTTCCTCTGTCGTAAAAAGGAGATAATTTCTCCTCGGAGGACCACTTTGCCTGTTTGCCAGAATAGTTCGGGATTTTCTGTGTGTTTGTGATTAAACTCTTGAAATTGTTTCCATTTAGCCTTGAGATAAGCTTGGAATCTTTGGTCGTCTCTCATATAAGAGGGAAACTTCCACCAATTGGTGTTTGGTAATCTTTCATCCCAATTTAGGTCCACCCATATTAATGCATGATCAGAGACCCCTGGGGAGCCAATACTTGCCGTTGCAACAAAAGGAAAGAGAGTGGTAGAACCTAAGATATAATCAATGCGGGAGAGTGTCCCATGAGCCTTAGAGGTATGAGTGTAATCCCTCTCGGTAGTGTGAATTACCCTCCAATAATCTAGTAAGTTTAATGAGTGGCAAGCTGTTGGATACTTGTTGGGGGGTGAGAAGGTGATACATGCTTATTGCTAGAGCGGTCTACTAAAGGGTCATGGACAGAGTTAAAGTCCCCTGCTAATATCATCTTGTCCACCCCCTGTAGAGTTAAAAGATTTGTTATTTTTGTGAAGAACTCTGTGGAGGGAGAGTTTGGTCCATAGAGATTTAATACTGTAATATCTTTTCCATTTAATTTTCCTGAAATTAAAATGTACCTTCCCTCCGGATCCGCTATTTGCTTAGTTAACTGAAATGAGAGGTTTTTATGTATTAGGGTTGCCACCCCTGCCTTTTTCCCTACCGCTGCTGCAAAGTAGCATTGCCCTACCCATTCTCTGCGTAATTTTGCGCTTTCCATAGCTGTGAGGTGGGTCTCTTGAAGGCATATTATTTGCGCTGAGGATCTTTTAAGGAATTGATAAACTTTTGTTCTTTTTACCGGGTTTCCTAACCCGTTTACATTCAGACTAACCAACCAGATATGATTTCTACTCATCATACAATGTCAAGGTGTACCACATACACTGCTGAGAGATACAGGGGGTGGGTTCCCCAGCCTGAACCCTCCCACGAAAGTGAAATTGGTGAAACAACCATCGCCTCTGAATACAACCATTAATGTACCTTAGACAAAACATACCCATATCTTGTGCATCATAAATAGAAGTTCCTGCACTGTTGTAATTACCCATCCCCCTCCCATCTCCCCCAACCCTTCCCTCAACCCCTTGATATTGCTGTATCTTCATTTTATTTCCTTGGATTAGGAAATAAGGGAGGCACGTATTGATGCATCGTGACCTCGCCCTCCCGCTCAACACTGCGACAATATAAGGTTAAACAGATCAATGTATTATATTTAAAAAAACCCAACATTATAACAATTCCAGAACAGATAACTTGATGCCATCTTACTGCATAAAAGGACCCTGTTATATCAAGAATGTATATTGTCCCAATCATGGGGTTTTTCAGTAACTTCTTAGAAGAGGCCAACGATCTTGCATTTAGCATTAATGTCGTGGATGGCGGTCATATTCAACAAAATATGTGTCCCCGGGGCCCGGATCGTGTGATGAAAGGGAAGAAAAAAAAGAAGGAAAAAAAACATAGAAATTTGACCGTCATTATGTCTTCTAAAATATCCAGCATGTACAGGTAAAAGGTCCGTCGTAGATCTTTCAAGGAAATAAGAATAAATATAATTGCTGCTGTGAGAGTAGGGCACATTAACCCAGGCTCCCAAAGAAATAGCCTTTGCGCACTGTAATTCCATCCACCAGAGTAGAAAAATCATTGTAGTGATCATACTGCATCCCCTCAATAGAATAATATCAGGAATAGCAGAAGGTGTGCATTTCCCATAGGAAAGGGAACCAGAGGCTTATATATTAGCTATGTAAAGTTTTGCAGATTCCACTTCTGTGAAGATGTGTTCTTTGCCTCCATGTTTAAATTTAAAGACAGCAGGGTAGACCATCTGAAATCGAATATTTTTGTTGTACAAGTCTGTGCACAGTGGGCTGAATTGCTTCCGTTTCTGTGCTAGAGACACAGAGAAGTCTTGAAATAGGCAAATTTCAAAGTCCTTGTATTTCAGGGACGAGCATGCACGGTATGCCTGCATAATACGTTGCTTCTGCGACCAATTTAACAGTTTCGCTATAATAATTCTGGGTCTCTGATCTCCCTCTCACCGCCAGCCAATACGATGTGCCCATTCGATTTGAAAGGGCTGTTGCATGTCTTCTATGCCGAGTGCGGTAGTAAGCCATTTTTCTAATGTGGATTCTAAATTTAAATCTCCGATTTCCTCCAGGAGCCCTGCAAAGCATATGTTGTTACGTCTTGCTCTATTCTCTAAATCATCAATTTTGTCAGCCTGAGAGGCCACAGCTTTTTCTAACTCCGTTATTTTGCTTTGGTCTAAATGCTGTTCGTCTTCCAGAGTAGAGATGCGATTCTCCGCTGCAGTAAGCCTCGGACCGAGCTCAACAAAAGAATCTTTTAGCTCTTGGAATTCAGTGTACAGGTCATTAAACCTTCCGTCCAAAGCCGCAACCACTGCGCTAGTAACACTAGAGATGAGTTTGGCATGATTTAGAGGAGCATTTGGTGACGTCGGCGTATTTGGCTGCACGAGGCTGTCAGCCATTTTGGGGCCGGTGGCGCTGGATTTCTCTTTTTCTTCCCTTTAAGGGCATAGTGTTCGCTCCTTTTAACATAAAATTATCTATCGACATGGAGTTTAGGTACCTGCTGTGAAACTGTGTATATTCGATGGCAGATGGAGATGATTTTAGTCGATTTCAGGAGGGCGAAGCACAGAGCTGGAGCAGAAAGCGCCTACTCGGCGTCACCGCATCACGTGACCCTGGCAATTTCTTATGTTCTTATGTTCTTATAGGGGCAAGACAGGCTGGTCCCGGTGAGATTTCCCTTTCCTTTGTGCAGGAAAGGACTCCCTAGAATGGGTTCGCCCCTAGAGTGGGGTGTTTCCATTGGTGTCTAGTGAGCTCTCGCTGGTCTTTTCAAATCTGGTGGGTAGCAGACATACAAATGAGAATTTTAAGGCCAAGGCAGAGGAGGGTGCATGTGAACAGCAATTCAACATGGGTCAACCGGTGCTAAGAGATAGGCTGCTACACCGGGGAGAGTTCCCTTTCCTTTGAGCAGGAAAGGGCTCCACGGAATGGGTTGGCCCCTAGAGTGGAGCACGAGCCTTCAAAGTGTGGTGACGTGCAGGAGGGTGAAATGTGAACATTGGTTCAACATGGGTCAACAGGTACCAAGAGATAGTCTGGCTACCTTGGAGAGAGTTCCCTTTCCTTTGAGCAGGAAAGGGCTCCCTAGAATGGGTTGGCCCCTAGAGTGGAATACAAGCCTTCAAAGTGTGGTGACATGGAGGAGGTCTCACTGTGAACAATGGTTCAACATGGGTCAACCGGTGCTAAGAGATAGGCTGCTACACCGGGGAGAGTTCCCTTTCCTTTGAACAGGAAAGGGCACCCTTGGAATGGATTGGCCCCAAAAGTGTATAATGGTACAAATTGTTAGGATTTAAGCATGTGCAAAAAGATCATGACTTCGTGAGCAAGATGGAGGAAGTTCTCTTCTCTGCCCTGAAATGAAAAGAAAATTGTTTGTTTTATTTAAGGATCCATGCTGTGAAGGACTAGTATTTTGAATTGCTGGAGACTGAGCTTTCCCTTTGCAACAAGGGTTCAGCCTTTAGAATCTAAAGAAGCACTGATGTCATGTCCACCCAAATCTACAATATTGACCTATGTTGACTTTGTACCCTACAGTGCCTCTGTAAACTATGGGAACACAGAGGATGAACTAGAGTGCAACTACCACAACTTTTCCTTAGTACTAGAAACATTACTGTTGGAACCTAAGAAAGATTTTGGGAACATGGCCCATATTATGAAGGTCAGGAAAATTATTAGCCATATGAAATATGCAAGCTCCAACCATCTGAAGTCAGCTTTTTATTTTCTTACATTCCAAATGTGAATGGACAGGCACAGCATTCAACGTCAAGCCCTTTTAGGGACATAAGGCCTGGACAGACAAACACAGCATGTATCTGCCTGTCCATCCTGGCTTTACGCCCCTACGAGGGCTTGACCTCTATACTCGAATGCTGTGTCTACTGCCTGTCCATCAATGCTTTATGCCCCTACGACGGCTTGAACACTATTCTTGAATGCTGTACCTGCCTGTTCATCCAGGCTTTATGCCCCTACAAGAGCTTGACCTATATCCTCAAATGCTGTGCCTGCTGCCTGTCCATCCAGGTTTTATGTCCCTACGAGGGCTTGACCTATATCCTAGATTGTTGTGTCTGTCCGTCCAGGCCTTATGTCCTTAAAAGGGCTTTACCTCTATCCTCAATTTCTGTATGCACATCTCTAAAAAGATATAGTTGCTATGGAGAAGGTACAAAGAAAGGCAACCAAAATGATAAAGGGGATGGAACATCTCCCCTATGAGGAAAGGCTGAAGAGGTTAGGGCTGTTCAGCTTGGAGAAGAGACGGCTGAGGGGGGATATGATAGAGGTCTTTAAGATCATAAGAGGTCTTGAACGAGTAGATGTGAATCAGTTATTTACACTTTTGAATAATAGAAGGACTAGGGGGCATTCCATGAAGTTAGCAAGTAGCACATTTAAGACTAATCGGAGAAAATTATTTTTCACTCAACGCACAATAAAGCTCTGGAATTTGTTGCCAGAGGATGTGGTTGGTGCATTTAGTGTAGCTGGGTTCAAAAAAGGTTTGGATAAGTTCTTGGAAGAGAAGTCCATTAACGGCTATTAATCAAATTTACTTAGGGAATAGCCACTGCTATTAATTGCATCAGTGGCATGGGATCTTCTTAGTGTTTGGATAATTGCAAGGTTTTTGTGGCCTGGTTTGGCCTCTGTTGGAAATGGGATGCTGAGCTTGATGGACCCTTGGTCTGACCCAGCATGGCAATTCCTTAT
Organism: Rhinatrema bivittatum; assembly: GCF_901001135.1. Lineage (NCBI taxonomy): Eukaryota > Metazoa > Chordata > Amphibia > Gymnophiona > Rhinatrematidae > Rhinatrema > Rhinatrema bivittatum. The sequence goes on from NC_042630.1 coordinate 65,686,688, forward strand.
GTTCTTATGTATTTGGATTTTCAGAAGGCATTTGAAAAAGTTCCTCCTGAGAGGCTTCTAAAAAAAGTAAAAAAGTCATGTGTTAGGTGGTGATGTCCTTTTCTGGATTACAAACTGGTTACAAGACAGGAAACAGAAAGTAGGATTAAAAGGTCAATTTTCTCAGTGGAAAAGGATAAACAGTGGAGTGCCTCAAGGATCTGTACTATAATCTGTACTTTTCAATAGTCAAATAAATGATCTGGAAAGGAATACGACAAATGAGATAATCAAATTTGCAGATGATACAACATTTTTCAGAGTTGTTAAATCACAAGTGGATTGTGCTAAATTGCAGGAGGACCTTATGAGACTGGAAAATTGGACATTCAAATGGCAGATGAAATTTAATGTGGATTAGTGCAAGGTGATGCATATAGGGAAAAATAACCCATGCTGTATTTACATGATAGGTTTCATATTAGGAGCTTCTGCCCAGGAAAGAGTTCTAGGAATCATAGTGGATAATACTTTGAAATTGTCAGTTCAGTGTGCTGTGGCAGTCAAAAAAGCAAACAGAATGTTAGGAATTATTAGAAAGAGAATTGTGAATAAAATGGAGGATGTCATCATGACTCTGTATTGCTCTGCAGTCAGACCGCACCTTGAATTGTTACAGAAACATGGTTTACAGAGTCACATGACTGGGACATGGCCATTTCTTGCTATAACATTAAGGAAGGACAGAGAGGACAGGAAAGAGGGAGCAGTGCTTTATGTCAGAAGCAATATCCAAGCAATTGAAATGCAAGGGACATGGGGTAGGGAAGAAGCATTATGGGTTAGCCTAAAATAAATTATGATGCTTCCATGTACATTGGTGTCATCTATAGTCCTCCAATTCAGACAGAAGAGCTTAACAGAAATATGATCAAAGACATTGAAAAGATGGGAAAGAAGGGAGAAATGTTGCTTGTTGGAGATTTTAATCTGTTGGATGTAGACTGGAGTATCACTTCTTTGGAATCTATGAGAAGTAGAGCGAGTGGATGCCCTTCAAGAGGCTATGCTCAAACAAATGTTAATGTATTCCACAAGGGATGGTTTAATCCTGGACCTAGTGCTCACAAATGGGAGTAATGTGTATAATGTCCAGACAGGTTCACAGCTTAGTCCAAGTGATCATTAGACGGTATGGTTTGATATTGCAAATAAGATACAAAGAAGTCACATGAAGACCTGAGTTTTGAACTTCAAATATACAGACTTTGACAAAATGGGGATGTACCTGGAAGAAGAACTAGGAGACTGGGAGAAAATGGGCAAAGTTATACAACAGTGAGCTAAATTAAAAGGAGCGACTACCAAGGCAACAAATCTATATATTAGAAAAGTAAACAAAATTTCAAAGAAAAAGAAACCAATTTGGTTCTCAAAGAAGGTGGCTGCAAAAATAAAGACAAAAAGATCCACATTCAGGAAGTATAAAAGATCCCAAAAAGAGGAGCACAGGGAATAATACCTGGTAAAAATGAGGGAGATGAAGAAAGAAATCAGAAAAGCAAAAGGTCAAATGGAAGAAATGTTTGCCCAAGAGATAATGAGAGGTAATTAAACATTTCTCAGATGTATACGAGAAAGAAGAAAAGCCCAAAATGGTATAGTGAAATTGAAATGTAATGAGGAACAATTTTGCTGAGACAAACAAGGAAATGCTAGAAATATTAAACAAATACTTCAGTTCTGTGTTCACTAAAGAAGATCCTGGAGAAAGACTGTTGCTGGTTGACAAAACTATATAAGGGAATGGGCTAGGCACAACTCCTGATACCGAAGAGTTGTTATGATCTGTGGGTTGGTGGACCCTTGGCCCGAGGTGCAAGTTGTTACAGCCTGTGGGGAGGAGGCCCATAGGTCCGCGCTGTCGGGAGGCGGATACCGGCACAGTGGGGAAGCTCTTAGCACAGTGATGGAGAGGCCCCAAGGACCTGTAGCTAACCTCCGCAGGGCAGTAGGCTATAGGATGTTCTCTGGAAGGTCGGCCCCAAGGAGGTGCAGCTGCTGCATGAAGGATGTAGTTAGGAATGTAGGCCACCCACGGGGTAGGGTGGTCCGGTCCTGAGTCAAGCAGCTGATGATGGTAAAATCCCAGAAAGTGGAGGTGTAGCCAGAGTGGGAGCTGGAGCTGACCCTAGGATCAGGACAGGTGACAACAGGTATAAGCTGGGATCCAGCCACAAGGAGCGGGACAGGACTAGGTAGAGTGTTAGAGTAAGCGCGGCCTGAGGATCAGGCAAGCACTGTCAGTCTTTAGACGTGGATGCAGGCACAGCCCCGAGGAACGAGAAGGCCATATGAGGGACTCACAGGAACTGCAAATCTGGAGGAGACTCAAGTAGCTGGAGCCAGGCAGGATGGAACTCAAGAGGTGCAGGGCCAGCCCGAGGAGTGGGGTAGACCAGGGGAGCAAGTCCCCGGGTAGTGCACACTGACCCCCGAGGAGCGGGTGCCAGACAGGATCCAAGGCAGGCAGAAGAAGACGTCCTGATGATCCATAGGAGTTCAGTCCAAGGATGGAACTTATTGCCAAGTCTGTTTGCTGGGGGAAACGGTGGCCGATGATGTCATCACAGCGGGTCTTCCCTGAGGTTCCCGCTGAAAAGGCTTCATAGGAGGGGCCTGTGTTGTACGCACGCACCTAAGAGGGCCCAGCATCAGAGCAGGGAGCAGCGGCATCCATGCCACTGAAAAGAGGGTCCCGTGGCGTTGCTGTGCGGGCTTGTCGCTGTACAGACAAGCCCGCACAGCGAGCAGCACCGGGGAGGGCAGGAGAGCAGTGTAGGAGGAGCACTCACGGTCACAGCCATCTATGACCAACAGACATAACAAGAGTATGTATGGGAAGATCTAGGAAAACTGAATGTGGACAAGTCAATGGGGCCAGATGAAGTACATCCCAGAATCCTACAAGAACTAAGAGATGTCCTGGCAGGTCCACTAAATGACCTGTTCAATAGATCCCTGGAAATGGGAGTGATGCTTCAAGATTAGATAAGAGTGGTTGTGGTCCTGCTTCACAAGAGTGGGAGCAGAGAGGAGGCTGGAAATTACAGGCTGGTTAACCTCACTTTGGTTGTGAGAAAATTAATAGAGACACTGCTGAAAGAAAGGATACTGAACTATTTACAATCTGGTCTGTTGATGGACCCGAGGCAGCATGGATTCACCAGAGGAAGGTCCTATCAGACAAATCTCATTGATTTCTTTGGGTGACTAGAGAATTGGATCAAGGAAGAACACTCAATGTCATCTATTTGGATTTCAGCAAAGCTTTTGATACCGTTGCACATTGGAACCTATTCTGAAGAGAGAGCTGTGTTAAGTGGAGTGCACAGGGATCGGTATTGATACAGGTTCTGTTTAATATGTTTGTGACCAACATCGTGGAATGGATAGAAGGTAAAGTTTGCCTACTTGCAGATGATACCAAGATATGCAACAGAGTGGGCATGCCGGAAGGAGTAGAGAGAATGAAAAGTGATTTATGAAAGCTTGAAGAGTGGTCAAAGATTTGGCAGCTGGGATTCAATGCCAAGATGTGCAGAGTTATGATATGGGTTGTGGTAATCCAAAAGAGCTATATGAAATGGGCAGGGGGAGGGGGAATGGCTGATGTGCATAGACTAAGAGCAGTATTTGGGGGTGATAGTCTCTGGTGATCTGAAGATGGTGAAACAATGTGATAGGTGATTACTAAAGTCAGAATATTGCTGGGCTATATAGAGAGAGGAATAACCAGTAAGAAAATGGAGATGGTTTGCCCTTATACAGGTTCTTGGTGAGACTTCACCTGGAGTACTGTGTTCAGTGCTGGAGCCCTTAGCTCAAAAGGGATAGAGTCAGCGTGGAAGCGGTCCAGAGAAGGTCTACCAAAATGGTGTGTGTTCAGTATCAGAAAACATATGAGGAGAGACTGAAGGATATGAATATGTATACCCTGGAAGAGATGAGACACAGGGGTGATATCATGCAGATCTTCAAATACCTGAAAGGTTTTAATAATGTGCAAACATTTAACCTTTTCTTTTGGAAAGAAATCAATAGAACTAAAGGTTACAAAATGAAACTCCAAGAAAGATGCCTCCGAACCAATGTCAGAAAATATTTCTTCATGGAGGAGGGTATTGAATTCCTGGAATGCCTTCTGGAGGAGGTGGTGGAAACCAAAACAGTGAAAGAATTCATTAGGGCATGCAATAAATACTGTGGATCCTTAAAGGCTAAAGGATGGAAATGAAGAAAAGAGTGCATAGAGTAACTTGATGGTGTGGCGGTTAGTACTCTTACCAATAAGCCTTGATACTGTTGATGCAGCTCCATCACTGCTCTCTGCTTCAACAGTAAGGGGAGAAATGGAATTAGATTCATTCAGCAACCAACATTTACAATCTGGGGAAACAAGTAGCTGATGTGGCAGTTACTAGGGATGTGCAGCCCGAAGGTTTATGTTCATAAGTCCATTAGTCGAATGGGGGGCTCATTTGCGGTCAATATGGACATATGGAGAATTCCATAAGTTGAGTCTATGTCCATATGTGCAAATAAAAATTTAAATAAAAATTTAAACCCCTCACCCTCCTTAATCCCCCCCAAAACTTACCAAAATTCCCTGGTGGTCCAGCGGGGAGTCAGGAAGCCATTCCTCCCAGTGGTTTTGCGAGGAGCACGTGACGGCCGCGTCACGTCGATGACGCGGCCGTCACGTGGTCCACCGGGATTTCGCTCCCGGAGCCCTCGTTTTGAACAAACTGAACTTTTGGCCAGCTTGGGGGGGTCAGGAGGCCCCCCCAAGCTGGCCAAAAGTTCCTTTTGGGCCCAACGAGGGGTCCGGGAGCGGACCCGAGGGGAATCACGTGACGTCCGTGTCACTCCGTCGTGACGCCGACGTCACGTGGTCCATCGCAGTTCCGCTCCCGGAACCCTCGTTGGGCCCAAAAGGAACTTTTGGCCAGCTTGGGGGGGCCTCCTGACCCCCCCCCAAGCTGGCCAAAAGTTCAGTTTGTTCAAAACGAGGGCTCCGGGAGCGAAATCCCGGTGGACCACGTGACGGCCGCGTCACGTCGATGACGCGGCCGTCACGTGGTCCACCGGGATTTTGCTCCCGGAGCCCTCGTTTTGAACAAACTGAACTTTTGGCCAGCTTGGGGGGGCCTCCTGACCCCCCCAAGCTGGCCAAAAGTTCCTTTTGGGCCCAACGAGGGTTCCGGGAGTGGAACCGCGATGGACCACGTGACGTCGGCGTCACGACGAAGTGACGCGGATGTCACGTGATTCCCCTCGGGTCCGCTCCCGGGACCCTCACGGAACTTTTGGCCAGCTTGGGGAGTTTTGGTAAATCTTGAGGGGGGGGGATTAAGGAGGGTGAGGGGTTTAAATTTTTATTTAGATCAACAATCGCGATTTCCAACGTATTCAACATAGCTATGTTGAATACGTTGGAAATCCGATCGTTTACGCCTCATCATTTTTTTAAGTTAAAAAAAAAAATAAGTTGCGTTTTTCATTTAAGTTCAAAACGAATGCACACCCCTAGCAGTTACTACCCTTAACCAATAAGACTGATACTTTGATACAACTCAAACATTGCTCACTGATTCAACAGCAAGGCATAATGGGAATGGGATTCAATGAGGGTCCTGACTTTTACAGTGTAAGAAACTAATAAGCGTGGGGATGATGGGGAATTGGATTCAAATGGCAACCAAAGAGGGCCCTGACTTTTATGGTCTGGGAAACTGATAAGCATAGGGTAACCTACATGGCACAGCAGATACTACCATAAGCTTGCCTGGCAGACTGGATTGGCCATTTGATCTGCTGTCATTTCTATATTTCTATGTTTCTATCTGATAATAAAAACCATCCTGTCCACAGCCCTTCTAACGCAAACGTGAAGAACCAGGAGTGTGTAATACAGAGGATATTTGTATGTATGGTGTAGCATTTTAACCGTTAGTTCCACCCTTCTACAACAAATTGAAATTTTGTGTGCCCTTTGCAAAAAATGTTTCCAATTCTCTGTGCCCATGTAAGTTAAGGTCTCTATTTCAGTGCCTTATGCAGGGGAAGGGGGAGGTCCTTAGCCATTAAGCAACCTGTGATAGCTTTATAAAGCAATAAGATATATTTTTTAGGCATATCTTACTGCAGAAAGAGCTTCTCAAACACTGAGGGAGAGGTTCACTTCCTTCCCACTCCAGTTATCCCCAAGCACTATGTTAAACCTCCTGTAGTAGGCATCAGACTCTCTTCACACCCAAATTATGGTGCAAAGAACCTCAAAAGATTGAGGTCTGTCTCTTTCCTCCTCCCATAACTGTCCCAAAAACCTTTAGTCCATTCTCAATCACTCAGCTGCATCTTTAAGGTAAGTGTGGGCAGTTAGCAATGGATTACACCACAATGGTGAAAGAGGGGAGAATGGTCTCTCTCCAGTCTCTATCTTCTTGCCCTCAGCTCTCCAGAACTTGACTGTGTGGGATATAGTGACTCCAGCTCTGTCCATTCTTGTAATCTGGAGGAAGCAATAGGCTCCAGATATAAGTCTGAGCCCTCTGCTAGGTGTGATTCTAATGCATCCACAGGGTGGCTTTGTCTCTGTGTAACCACACCATGGCCTCATGTAAACAAGCCACCCAAAAACAATCCTGAATATTGGAGAAAGTAATCCCACCCTACTACTTAGGGCATCATATTGTCGTTAACATAATATGGCTGCTTATCATGCCATTCAAACAGACAATAAACTATTGACATTAAAAAGTAATCAGGCAAAATCATGAGATATGCTAGAAAAAATGCATGAGATGGTGGAATTCATTCATTTTCAGTGTATTAATTCTTCTGACCCATGATATAAATTTGTCATCCACTCTCGAAAGTCCTTCTCTATTCTGCTGACCACCAGTGCATAATTGAGTCTATATATTGCAGCAAAATCTCTGGCACTCAAATCTCTAAGTATTGTCTATCTTGAAAGAGTAAAGACAGTATGGGATCTCCTTCTCAGACCCATCCCTATGGGGAATATTTCAGATTTACATTATAAGTCAGACACTGCTGGATACATCCTGATCTTCAAGGCCAGAATGTTGCGATCCCCCCTGTTGCTGCGCTACAGGAGGTCTCTTACCTTCCTCTGGAGGCCGCTCTGAAGCCTGGGCCTCGCCTGTGTTCCTTCCGGGACTTGCTCCAAAGCCTGAGAGGCCTAGCTGTGCCTGTGGCTTGCTTGCCAGCGTTTGGACTTCCTGTTTGGCGACGCCCTTCTCCTAGGGGCTGGTCCGCAGCTCTCCACCTGACTGATAGGACCAGCGGTGGGCAGTCCTGGCAAGCTCCTCCCAGGGAGTTGCCGTCTACCTCCAGTATTTAAGGACTTTCTGTTCACTTGCAAAGGGCCTGCGGATCAGGTCCTACAGTCGTCTGTATCCTTGCTGATCCAGGTCTTCCGTGATCACTTATGCTTTGATGGATCCCTGTCCAGTGTCTCTGCCTAGATGTTTGTTCCTGTGCCTGCCAGCCGTAAGGACTTCGGATGTGAGTATCCCAGCATCGGAGTTCCTGTTCGCCTGGAGTTTCCCTGCACCCTCCTCAGCGTGGTCCGCGACCAGCCTTCCTGGGCTGTGTAGGGCACGTCTGGGACAGGGTGGTCCGCGACTCAGTCCCACGGATCGGCTGAGTAGGGCGCCCTAATGGACAGTGCCATGTTTCCGTCCAGCCTTGTCTACAGTGTCTGCTTCAGCCCTTGCCCGGATGTCTTCCTGTCTCTGCCTTGACCTACGTCCTTGTCTGGTTCCTGAGCCTTCTGTCCTGTTGGGCCCTGGAGTGGCCAACAGGAGGGATTCGTCCCACGGGCTCTTGAGCTTCTGCCAGCCGAGGGGGCTTCGGATGTGAGTATCCCAGCATCGGAGTTCCTGCTCGCCTGGATCTTTCCTGTGTCTCGCTTCAGCCCTTGTCCTGATGTCTCCGTCTTGCTTCAGCCTGCTTCTGCCCCGTCTGATGTCTTCTGTTTAAGGACTCTGTCTGCCCTCGCCTCGGTCCGGCCTGCTGCCCATTGCCATTCCCTGCGGCAGGTCCGAAAGGGCCGGGAACAGTCGGAGGACCGTTCATTAGTCAACTTCCCCGTGTTGGCTACCATGGGCATGCAGGTCCGGCTGAGGGTCGGACTCCCTGCTTCTGTTCCTGCCTGCCTGGCTCACCATGCCTGCTCAGCTCACCTCCCACGGTGTGGCTTGGGGCTCCTCCTTGAGTCCTGCCGTGGCCCAAGGGCTCACCACCACCCGCTTACGACGACCGCGCCCGCGCGCGCTCGTAACACAGAATCTCTATCTCAGGATCTAAGTGCAGCAGAGACAATGGATAGTCCTGTCTTGTAGTATATAAGATAGGGAATACGTTCAACTGTTGCCCATTAGTCAGCACCCTCACACTGGGACAAGGATATAGCACTTGCATCCAGGCCCAGAAAGATGCAGGTAGGCTGAACTTCCCCAGGACCGTGAAAGAAAGGGCTATCTCAGCTGGTCAAAAGATTTGTCTGTGTCTAAGTAATTATGGGTCCAGCAATTTTGTCTCTTTTAGCCATTGAAATGACATCAAACACCTATGAGTATTAGCAGTTGATAGGTGTCCCTTTACAAAACCTGTCTGCTCTTGATAAACAAGGTCTTCCATAACTGTTTCCAGCCTAATTTGCAGTACCTTAGCCAGGACCTTCACAATAGTGTTCAATAGGGAGATTGGCTGATAGAAGCCAGGGTCCAAGGCATCTCACTCCTTTTTATGTATCAATTTATTTATTTATTTATTTTATTTGCTTTTATATACCGACATTCGTTGGAGTACATCACATCGGTTCACATTATAACAGTTGTAATAGTATGACAGGGGTGTCTTATTATTTATACATTGTAACATTACTATTTATACATTGTAACATTAAACCTTAATGGGTAAACATTAAACAAAAATAACATTAAACATTAAGGATTGGATATTGAAAATTCAATTATAGAACTGGGCTAGAGTGCCTCAACAGATACTATATATACAATATATCTTGTAACTGATTTAATATATACAGTGTAGCTTGTAACCAAATTTTAATTTGAGATTATGGTGTCTTAATAATGATACATGGAGACATTGGAGGGGGGAGGGCAAGGGGGCAGAGAGTATGGCAGAGAAACCAGAAGAGTGGGGAAGGGGTGAGGGGGGATTAGTCTGTGTGTTGGTAGTCTTTGTAGAATAGCCATGTTTTCAATTGTTTTTTGAATGATTGGGTGGAGGTTTCCAGTCTAAGTTGGGAGGGTAGCTTGTCCCAGAGGGTTGGGCCAGCTCCTGAGAAGGTACATTGTCTGGTGGTGGTAATGTGAGCTAGGTTTGTATGGGGGATGGCAAGCAGGCCTGTGTTTTGGGTTTCTCTGGCAATCATGGGGTTGGGGAGGGTCTTTAGACCATTTGATTTTTCCGTTGTTGATGGTTTTGTGCAGGAGGGTGAGGATTTTGTATTGTGACCTGTGCATTATGGGGAGCCAGTGGAGTTCTTTTAGAATGGGGGTGATGTGGGATGAACGATTGGTGTTTGTAAGAGATCTGGCTGCTGCATTTTGCAGCAGCTGGAGAGGTTTTGTGGTGGAGGCAGGTAGTCAGAGGAAGAGGGAGTTACAGTAGTCCAGCTTGGAGAGTATGAGGGATTGTATTACTGTGTGGTAATCATGGTGGAATAGTAGTGGTTTGAGATTTTTGAGGACTTGGAGTTTGTAATAGCCCTCTTTGATTGTTAGGTTTATGTGTTTTTTCATGTTGAGTTTGGAGTCGAGGGTGATACCAAGATCTTTAACTTCATTGGTGAGAATGGTGTTTGGTTGACTGGGAGTGAAGTCTTGGATGGTTTTTGTTGAGGGTTTGTTTGAGATGTGTAGGATTTCTGTTTTCTTGTGGTTGAGGGTGAGCGATAGCTGAGTGAGGATGTTCTTTATTTGGATGGAGAGGGAATCCCATAATGAGATGGTATTTGGTATGCTTTCTTTGATGGGGAGAAGAATCTGGACATCGTCTGCTGGAGAGGAGTTTACAGAGGGGGAACATATATATATTGAACAGGGTGGAGGAGAGGGATGATCCTTGAGGTACTCCGTGGGGGAGAGGGAGTTGTTCTGATTCACAGTTGTTGAGTTAAACTTTGTAGGATCTGTTGATAGGATAGGATAGAAACCATTTGAGGGTGTTTTCACTTAGCCCAATCTCCGTTATTCGTGTAATTAGTATGTCATAGTTTATGGTATCGAATGCGGCAGAGATGTCCAGTAGGATGAGGAAGTATTTTATTTATTTATTTAAAGTTTTTCTATACCGGCATTCGCGATGGGTATCGCATCATGTCGGTTTACAATTAACAAGTGAGGAGGTAACAAGAGGTCATAAATAACAATAAATAGGAATGACTAAATAAATAAATAGGAATAAATAGGAATAAATAGGAATAAAGTAGGAATGACTGGCATCGATGCTGTGTCTGTGAGCGATAAGAGGAGGGTCTCAGTGCTGAGCAATTTTCTGATGCCATGTTGGGTGGGATACAGGATGCTTTGGTTTTCTAGGTGTTCGGAGAGTTGGAGATTCACATGCTTCTCGATGATTGATTTATTTATTTATTTATTTATAACCTTTTTTATACCGAAGTTCAGGTAACAGAATTACTTATCACTCCGGTTTACATTATAACAAGTAGAAAACAATGACAACATATGTCTTACAATGAACAATGTATGATGATCTTGGATATGAATGAGAGATTTGAGATGGGTCTGTAGTTGGAGAGATCGGTGGGGTTGAGATGTGGTTTTTTGAGAATGGGTTTGATTATGGCACATTTCAGGGCTTCTGGGAAGATGCCTTGTTCGAGTGAAGTATTTATTATGTCCATGATGGGTTTGGCGATAATATCAGGGATGAGTTTGAGAATCTTGACTGGGATGGGGTCGATGGGATGTAAGGCTGGGTTAATTTTCTGAATGATTTTCTTTACTTCAGTAGAGGTGATGAGCTCGAAGTTAGACCAAGTGGGTGGTGTTTTGTTGGGTGGGGTCGGTATTTCTTCTTTTGTGTGGAGGTTGGGAGTTATAAGTTTGATGATTTTATCTGAGAAGAAGCAGCAAGTTCTTCGCAGGTCTTTGCATTGCTGTCTGTGGTTGGCGCAAGGTGGTTGGGTTGCTTCAGTTTGGAGACAATGTCAAAAAGGGCTCTGGGGTTGTGTTGGTGTGGATGGATTTTCTGTCTGCAGAATTCTTGCTTGGCTTTATCGGTGTCAGTTCTGTAGATGTGGAGTAATGTTCTGTATCTGTCGAGGTGGGGTGGAGTAGGATGTGTTCTCCATGTTTTTTCAGCTTGATGGAGGAGTCTTTTGGTGTTTTTCAGCTCAGGGGGTTACCATGGGGTTTTATAGGAGTTTATTTATTTATTTATTTATTTAACATTTTTTATATACCGACAGCCGTTTGCACATCGTATCGGTGTACATTTAACTCAGAACTAACAGGCGGTGCCTTTACATGGAACAGAAACTAAAATTAAAACGCTAAACAGTTATTACAACAGAGAAAGTAATCAAATTAATAATAGAGAAATAATGTAAAATATATTTACAATGGAGACGAGAGTGATATGGACAGGTGGCTTTCATACATCAAGTGGAGGGAGTATTGGGAAAGTAGGCTTGTTGAAAAAGCAAAGTTTTTAGTTTCTTTTTGAACTTTGGGGTGGATGTTTCTGTGCGGATATCTGGAGGGAGGGAGTTCCAGTGTGGGGGCGGCGAGGGAGAACGCTCTATTCATTGTATATTTTAGCTTGTAGGGTTTGATAGAGGGGGAGCGGAGGGTTCTTTGGAGGGCAGGATGTGTAGATCTAGTGGAGGAGCGAGGCAGGAGGGGGGGGGGTTCATTAGTGATACTTTTGTGAATGAGGGATAGAGTTTTGAACAGGATACGTGATTGGACTGGTAGCCAGTGGAGTTCAATGAGTGTAGGAGTGATGTGATCTCTTTTTCTAGTGTTAGTAAGGATACGTGCAGCAGCGTTCTGTAAGAGCTGTAAAGGTTTGGTGTGGTTGGAGGGGAGGCCAAGGAGGAGAGCATTACAGTAATCAATTTTGGACAAAATGATAGATTGAAGTACAGTGCGAAAGTCAGAGAAGTGCAGGAGGGGGTCTGAGTTTTCTGATAGTTTGTAGTTTGAAATAACAGTCACTTTTGTTGGTGATTGCTTTGGAGATGATGGGGCATTTGGTTTTGGAAATTTCTGCATTTATGTTAATCCAGGAATTGATGGCCGTGTTTGGATCTTTGAGGTCTAAGGTAGTTAGGGCACTGGGAAGGGCTTCAGTAAGGTCATCACTGGAGCAAGGTTTGTGGAAGTTGATGTATTTTTTGGAGTTGTTGTGTGTGGGATGAAAGGTTTTGAGATGTAGGGTGGTCTGGATGAGTTTGTGGTCAGACCAAGGGATGCTGGTGGTGGTGGTGGGTGGGCTGTTGGATGTTGAGATTTTGTTGTTGAATATCAGGTCGAGGGTGTATCCTGATGTTTGTGTCGGGGAGTGTATTATTTGCTTGAAGTCCATTGCAGTCATGGTGTCGAAGAGGAGTTTGCATTGGGGAGGGAGGGGTGAAGTGTCCATATGGAGGTTGAAATCTCCTAATATTATTGCAGGTAGATACATGTTGATTTGTGAGGAGATGGTTTCGATGAGGGTAGAAAGGTTTTAATCTAGGCATTTAGGAGGGGCGTATAATAGGAGGATTTGGAGGTTTTTGGATTTGAAAAGGCCTATTTTTTTTTGGGGGGGGTGTTGATGGGGATGCATGTGAGGTTGACTATATTAGTTTACAGAACATAAGAACATAAGAAAATGACATACTTGGTCAGACCAAGGGTCCATCAAGCCCAGCATCCTGTTTCCAACAGTGGCCAATCCAGGCCATAAGAACCTGGCAAGTACCCAAAAACTAAGTCTATTCCATGTAACCATTGCTAATGGCAGTGGCTATTCTCTAAGTGAACTTAATAGCAGGTAATGGACTTCTCCTCCAAGAACTTATCCAATCCTTTTTTAAACACAGCTATACTAACTGCACGAACCACATTCTCTGGCAACAAATTCCAGAGTTTAATTGTGCGTTGAGTAAAAAAGAACTTTTTCCGATTAGTTTTAAATGTGCCCCATGCTAACTTCATGGAGTGTCCCCTAGTCTTTCTACTATCCGAAAGAGTAAATAACCAATTCACATCTACCCGTTCTAGACCTCTCATGATTTTAAACACCTCTATCATATCCCCCCTCAGTCGTCTCTTCGCCAAGCTGAAAAGTCCTAACCTCTTTAGTCTTTCCTCATAGGGGAGTTGTTCCATTCCCCTTATCATTTTGGTAGCCCTTCTCTGTACCTTCTCCATCGCAATTATATCTTTTTTGAGATGCGGCGACCAGAATTGTACACAGTATTCAAGGTGCGGTCTCACCATGGAGCGATACAGAGGCATTATGACATTTTCCGTTTTATTCATCATTCCTTTTCTAATAATTCCCAACACTCTGTTTGCTTTTTTGACTGCCGCAGCACACTGAACCGACGATTTCAATGTGTTATCCACTATGACACCTAGATCTCTTTCTTGGGTTGTAGCACCTAATATGGAACTCAACATCGTGTAATTATAGCATGGGTTATTTTTCCCTATATGCATCACCTTGCACTTATCCACATTAAATTTCATCTGCCATTTGGATGCCCAATTTTCCAGTCTCACAAGGTCTTCCTGCAATTTATCACAATCTGCTTGTGATTTAACTACCCTGAACAATTTTGTGTCATCTGCAAATTTGATTATCTCACTCGTCGTATTTCTTTCCAGATCATTTATAAATATATTGAACAATAAGGGTCCCAATACAGATCCCTGAGGCACTCCACTGTCCACTCCCTTCCACTGAGAAAATTGCCCATTTAATCCTACTCTCTGTTTCCTGTCTTTTAGCCAGTTTGCAATCCACGAAAGGACATCGCCACCTATCCCATGACTTTTTACTTTTCCTAGAAGCCTCTCATGAGGAACTTTGTCAAACGCCTTCTGAAAATCCAAGTATACTATATCTACCGGTTCACCTTTATCCACATGTTTATTAACTCCTTCAAAAAAGTGAAGCAGATTTGTGAGGCAAGACTTGCCCTGGGTAAAGCCATGCTGACTTTGTTCCATTAAACCATGTCTTTCTATATGTTCTGTGATTCTGATGTTTAGAACACTTTCCACTATTTTTCCTGGCACTGAAGTCAGGCTAACCGGTCTGTAGTTTCCCGGATCGCCCCTGGAGCCCTTTTTAAATATTGGGGTTACATTTGCTATCCTCCAGTCTTCAGGTACAATGGATGATTTTAATGATAAGTTACAAATTTTTACTAATAGGTCTGAAATTTCATTTTTTAGTTCCTTCAGAACTCTGGGGTGTATACCATCCGGTCCAGGTGATTTACTACTCTTCAGTTTGTCAATCAGGCCTACCACATCTTCTAGGTTCACCGTGATTTGATTCAGTCCATCTGAATCATTACCCATGAAAACCTTCTCCATTACGGGTACCTCCCCAACATCCTCTTCAGTAAACACCGAAGCAAAGAAATCATTTAATCTTTCCGCGATGGCCTTATCTTCTCTAAGTGCCCCTTTAACCCCTCGATCATCTAACGGTCCAACTGACTCCCTCACAGGCTTTCTGCTTCGGATATATTTAAAAAAGTTTTTACTGTGAGTTTTTGCCTCTACAGCCAACTTATTTTCGAATTCTCTCTTAGCCTGTCTTATCAATGTCTTACATTTAACTTGCCAATGTTTATGCTTTATCCTATTTTCTTCTGTTGGATCCTTCTTCCAATTTTTGAATGAAGATCTTTTGGCTAAAATAGCTTCTTTCACCTCCCCTTTTTACCATGCCGGTAATCGTTTTGCCTTCTTTCCACCTTTCTTAATGTGTGGAATACATCTGGACTGTGCTTCTAGAATGGTATTTTTTAACAATGACCACGCCTCTTGGACATTTTTTACTTTTGTAGCTGCTCCTTTCAGTTTTTTTCTAACAATTTTTCTCATTTTATCAAAGTTTCCCTTTTGAAAGTTTAGCACGAGAGCCTTGGATTTGCACACTGTTCCTTTTCCAGTCATTAAATCAAATTTGATCATATTATGATCACTATTGCCAAGCGGCCCCACCACCGTTACCTCTCTCACCAAGTCCTGTGCTCCACTGAGAATTAGATCTAAAATTGCTCCCTCTCTCGTCTGTTCCTGAACCAATCGCTCCATAAAGCTATCATTTATTCCATCCAGGAACGTTATCTCTCTAGCGTGACCCGATGATACATTTACCCAGTATATATTGGGGTAATTGAAGTCTCCCATTATTACTGCACTACCAATTTGGTTAGCTTCCCTAATTTCTCTTAGCATTTCACTGTCCATCTCACCATCTTGACTAGGTGGACGGTAGTATACCCCTATCACTGTAGTCTTCCCTGATACACAAGGGATTTCTACCCATAAAGATTCAATTTTGTATTTAGTCTCATGCAGGATGTTTATCCTGTTGGACTCTATGCCATCCCGGACATAAAGCGCCACACCTCCTCCCGACTGCTCCTCTCTGTCATTGCGATATAATTTGTACCCCGGTATAGCACTGTCTATGTCTATGTCTATGTCTATGTCATCATTTACTGCTATACATTCTAATTCTCCCATCTTACTTCTTAGACTTCTGGCATTAGCATACAAACAGAAGAGTGCTGTCAGTCTCAGGGAACTGTTGTAACTAAGAGAATACCTTCAACATAAGAGAGGCCAGCTCCTGGGAAAATCTCTTGTAAAATTCAAGGATGAAACCAACCAGACTAGACACTTCCCAGGGAGTTCTGTCATTGCCTTATAGATCTCCTCTATGGTTATGGCCACTGCCAACCTGGCTACCTGTCGGTCTGTCAACCCAGGTGTAGGTATAGCCCATAAACAAGCATTCAGATCAGCTAAACTACATTCTTTATGATTATGCTTGTTGAATATACTGTCAGAGAAACCTGCAGTGGGGGGAGCACAGGATAGTGATCAGAAATACAAAGATATCCATTGGCCTCATCAATTTAGCCAATGAAGCATCACATAAAAAATAGTCTGTACAATTGTAGGTATTGTGTCTGGGGGAGAAATAAGTACAGTCTCTTACAAATGGATTTTGGGCCCTTCAGGTGTTGTATCAAATAGTGTAAGCCTGGCAGCAGTCCCCTATCTGAGCTTGAGGGGGCAAAAGTGATCCACAGAAAGATCCAAAGAGAAATTCCAGTCTCCACCCATGATAAAAGGGTAATGTGAGAATTCCCCAGAGTGGCAGTCAGCATCTTATAATTCACTTGCTGAAGATTATTGGGTCTGTATACATTAACTAGTACAAAATTTAAGTCATAAATAGCACACTCCAAGGCTTACTGGCTCTGCTAAAGATGTGGTCACATGAAGGGGAAAGACCTCATGAACTAACTAGGACACATACTCTTCTACTCTTAGATTTACAGGAGAAGGAATACACCTGCACCACACATTTGTAGTGGAGTTCCACATGCTTTGTTTGCGTTGAGTTTCCTGTAATAGTATGGCCATTGCTCCTTTTGTTTTCTATTCTTTTCTATTTAGATTCTTAATCCTGTTACATTTAAGGAAGGATTATTAGCTGCTCCAGTAGCCATTTTTATCCACAAACACCATGTGGACCTCCATCATGAAGTGACGTGCCATCTTAAGTTTTCACCCATTTAACCACAAACCACCACAACAATAACAAACAGTCAACATTGTGTGCAACTTCTTCAGCCTAAAGGAAGTACAGGGGACTCCCATCTCACCACCTTCCCCTGCCCTGCACCTCCCACATCACCTTCCTTTCCCCATCCCTCCTCCCCCTCCCTGCTGGTACATTTGGGTTAATGAATTCCTGTAACCTTGCACCATGCACTTGAAAACCTACAAAGAATCTCCAACAACAATGTCCCTCATTGCAAATTGGATTCCTCTGCTCTTCCCCCACTATAAAACTCACACTTCTAACACCTCCCACCCTCTCACTAAGCCAAATGTCCATGACCCGAAGTGAATTGCAGCTCAGTCCTGATCTATTGCTAGAAAACGAGGACAGCCATCAATCTACATTCCTATCACTTTAGTATGATTGTGTTGTTATGATACTGACATCAGCCCACTTATAGGGCAGAAGCAAGACCGCGCTGCAGATCTTCCCACCATAACTGTTGCAGGTTGTCTGCACTTTAGCCAATAGTTACCATGTATAAGAGACAGGGAAAATGAATGGCCAGAGAAGCCCAACCCACCCTTTTCTGGTCCTCCACATTTATGAATTACCGAGCCTTTTATCCTATTTCAAGGCAGCCCCCCTCTTCGATGCTAAAGACTCTGCGCACGTAACTAAACCCCTCCATTCATGCAGTATACAGTATAAAGATAGCATGATGAGAGAAAAGGACATAGAGCATGGGAACAGCTTGCTCGGCTCCAGGTTCCTGTGTATGTCAAGCTGCCTCACAAATTGCATGACTGCTTTTGTGTCATTCAATATCAAATTTGTGCTATTCGGATGGAGCCGAAACCTTGCCAGATATAACAATGTGTACATTAAACCTCTCTCCTGAAGCAGCTTCTTTGCAAAGCTTTGACATTTTATCTGAATGTCTTTTGAGAAATCCTGGAAAAAATAGATCCTTCACCCTTGATAAATGATCTTGTGCCAGCGGCTAGCTTACAGGAGGCGGCTCTTGACACTGTAGTTATGAAGCCTCAGTATGAAGGCTGTGGGATAGTCATTTTCTTTTGAGGCTGATGCCAGGGCATTATGAGTCCAATCAATTTTTAACTGCCTATTCCTATTTTTCATTTTGAGTGCAAAGGTTATCCATTTTGCTAGGAATCCAACTGCGCCCTTCAGCATGTTCTGCCATTCCTACAATGTGCAAATTGTTGTTACACCTCAGCTTTTCAATGTCATTGAGCTTCTTGCAAATATATTTATGGGCCCACTCCAAAATGTCCAGGCACCGAGTAGTTTGGATGAGAGACATTTCCATTTGCTCCACCACATTATTGACCTGTAGGGATGTACAGATGGATGGCATACGTTGCATTCTGTATTCATATTCGTCGGGGGGGGGGGGGGGCAGATACGTTGCATTCAGCAAGGGGTCCCCCGCTATGTTCATGCATTCATTCTTATTCATTTCCCGGCTAAAATTGAATTAAGTACAACCCCCCACTCTCCTGACCCCCCCAAGACTTACCAAAACTCCCTGGTGGTCCAGCGGGGGGTCCGGGAGCCATCTCCTGCACTCACGCAGTCGGCTGCCGCTATTCAAAATGGCACCGATAGTCTTTGACCTTACTATGTCATAGAGGCTACCGGTGCCATTGGTCGGCTCCTGTCACATGGTAGAAGCAATGGATAGCTGGTGCCATCTTATGCTCCTACCATTTTGAATACTGGCAACTGATGGCCCGAGTGCAGGAGGTCGCTCCCGGACCCCCGCTGGACCACCAGGGACTTTTGTCAAGTCTTGGGCGACCCTCCTGACCCCACAAGACTTGCCAAAAGTCCCTGGTGGTCCATCGGGGGTCCAGGAGCAACCTCCTGCACTCGGGCCGACGGCTGGGTAGCCCCTGTGACATAGTGAGGGCAAAGGCTATTGGCGCCATTTTGATTACTAACAGCCAATGGCCTGAGTGCAGGAGGTCGCTCCTGGACCCCTGTTGAACCACCAGGGACTTTTAGCAAGACTTGGGGGACCCTCCTGACCCCCACAAGACTTGCCAAAAGTACAAAGTGGGCACTTTGTACATGTGGATCCACAAGCCAGTTTTCAAAAGCAAATGGCCCAGTGGTATTGAAGCTGAAAATTCTAATCATAACTAACCATGCCTGGCCAGACCCACTTACATTCTTCACATAGGAGGTGGGGAAGTTTCAATGAGATTATTTCTGTGGGTTTCAAACCAATTTACCTAGGGAAATCTCTTAGAAAATTGATCTCTTAAATAATGAGTAAAAAAGTTATTTTTAAATCAAGCTGATTTACCTTTCCTAACAATTCCCAAACACAGTCTGGCCCTACCAGCCACAGCTGGATTGGGGAGAATGTTGTTTATACAGGAGTGGACCAAAACCACATTTTTCCGTGGATATGGCTTCGCCTAGTGAATGTAGAACAAAATATGAAATCAAGTGAAATCCATTATGAAATCTGTTTTGCAAATTATTCTAGCCTCTTATACAACATGTCCTGTTTCTGTCCATCTAAAAAGATTATAACTCAATTGGACAGACAGAAAAATAGATTCAAATAACAAAAGTACTTTTGTGTGTACAATTCTGGTCACTGCATCTCAAAAAATATATTATTGCAATGGAGAAGGTACAGAGAAGGGTAATCAAAATGATAAAGGTGATGGAACAGCTACCCTATGAGGAAAGGCTAAAGAGGTTAGGGCTGTTCAACTTGGAGAAGAGATAGCTAAGGGGGATATGATAGTGGTCTTTAAAATCATGAGAGGTCTAGAACAGGTAAATGTGAATTCATTATTTACTCTTTCAGATAATAAGAACATAAGAACATAAGAAATTGCCATGCTGGGTCAAACCAAGCCCATCAAACCCAGCATCCTGTTTCCAGCGGAGGTCAAACCAGGCAACAAGAACCTGGCAATTACCCAAACACTAAGAAGATCCCATGCTACTGATTAGGGATGTGAATCGTATTTTGACGATTTAAAAAAATCAACAGATAATTTTTAAATCGTCAAAAATCATTAGAGTGCGCGATACAATACAAATTTCCCCGATTTATCGTCAAAAACTGTTAAATCGCTATGTTGCACAAAACTACCGAACGCCCTTTTCACCTAAACAGACACCGCAGATATTCGCTACTTAAGACACTGACGATTTACTTATAAATAGTTTTAATATGTTACATTATGTTATATTCTCAGTTTTAATTTAGAATGTCTTATTTATGCCTCTCTGCTTTGCCATTACGCATATTTGTTCATCATCTCCCAGCTATCTCTGTTACGAGCTGGTTCGTGGACCCTTGTTTCTGCGGTAGATTAAGGATGAAGCTCCTTGATGACTACTACCGTCAGATGGCGAGGCCTGTGGACGACTTGGATCGAACTTCGCCCTGGAAGCACGTGAACCCCCAGGAGGAGCCCGTAGGACCACGGCCGCTGGGACTTAGACGACTCCCCGAAGACAGAAGATGGTCTGGATGCAGGCGCCTCCTGCAGGTCGTGTTTTCCAGACGGCTGGCGCCTCCAGCAGGTCGTGAGAAGATCTCTGTGGGGAGTAGAGGAAATCCAACAAGCTGGTCCCAGAGTCAGTAATCAAACATAGTCCGCAGCCAGTCCAGAGGTCGAAAGCCAGATCGGGTTCCAAAGCCGGTCCAAGGGTCGATAGTCCAGTGCGAGGTCCAACGCCAGTCCGAATCAGAGTCCAAAGCGAGATCCAAGTCCAAATCCGAAGTCAGAGTCCAAGAGGGGTCCAAATCCAATCCGAAGTCCAAACCAGAAGAATCAAGCAGCAGGGAAGGCAAAGCAGGAGTGGGACGAAGAACCAGGAACCAAAAGCGCAGAACCAAACTAACCTCAATACTAAGGCAAGGTCTGAGGGACAGACCTTGCCTTTAAATACAGGATCCAGAGGAAGTGCTGCAAAAGGGAGCCACGACACTTCCTGTCGTGGCCCCTTTAAGAGTAGTCTTCAGCCGCGCGCGCGGCACTAGGCAGTCCGGGAAGGGGGCGGAGCCACGGCGGGAGTCAGGAGCCTGCGGCCGGCCGCATGTCGGTCCAGGCCGCGTGGAGAACATCTTCTGAGGCTCCCTGCAACCGCAGGAGCCTCCGTGGAGGTCCGACGCCGCGGGTGAGTGCCGGGTCCCGGCCACGGACCGCCGCGACCGGCCGCCATGACAGTTGGCCCCGGTCGCGGGCTGCCGCGGCCGGCGGCCATAACAATCTCTTCCCTTGTTTGATGTAAACCGGCATGATGTCCCTGACGAATGTCGGTAAAGAAAAGCCTCAAATAAATAAATAAATAAATAAATAAATAAAATAATAGATCAGAAATTTCATTTTTGAGTTCCTTCAGTACCCTGGGATGCATACCATCCGGTCCAGATGATTTGCTGGTTTGTCAATCTGGCCTACTACATCTTACAGATTCACAGTTATTTTGTTCAGTTCATCTGACTCATTACCCCTGAAAACCAGCTCCACATTCCAGTGGAAACACTGAGAGGAGAGGATCACCTTGCTGGTGGCTGAAAGGAATCAGTAAGTTTTTGCTTGGGACATTGACTGTTTTAAAAGTATTGGGGCAAAGTTAACTATTTGGGAATATTATTTAGTGTGTTTGTGCCTTTAATAGTCAGAAAGGCAGTGAATAAACAAGTTAGACTGTTTGCATTTTTAAAGTCAATAAGGTAGCAGTAGGTAGGCAGTGAATAAACAAGTTAGACTGTTTGTACTTTTAGTTAGTCAATAAGGTAGCAGTAGGTAGGCAGTGAATAAACAAGTTTGACTGTTTGTTTGTATTTTTAGTCAGTCAATAAGGTAGCAGTAGATAGTGTGTTTATTTTTAAAAGTCTGCAGAACTGAGTGTTCTCCAGACTTTTAAAGAGCTGACTGTTTGTTTTAATACTAACTGAGTGCATTGTATTGAAAAAAAAACACAACCCCCCCCCCCCAAACACACACACACACACACACACACACAAAAGTAGCCAGAAGCTAGAAATAAGCTAGGAGCAGTATATACCAAAGTAAAAAAAGTTGAATAGTTCAGCTCAGTTACTCACCTTGGAAAGGTGTTGAGGTAGTGTGATTGGGTTTGAATAGGGACCAAAATTTGTTAATCAAGGGAGCAGTGAGTCACTCAGGCTGACTAACTAAGTGTGAAGATTGTGTGTTTGTGAATAGGTATTATTCTTTGTTAATCAGCACAGCAGTGAGTCACTCAGGAAATCTAACTGAATGGTCACGCAGGAAATCTAACTGAAAGGTCACTCAGGAAATCTAACTGAAGTGTACATCTCCTAAGGGATTGTTTTGCACTAATTAACCTTCGAAGCACATTATAAATTATTAGGAAAGAGCTCAGTAACTCACATTCCAGTGGAAACACTGAGAGGAGAGGATCACCTTGCTGGTGGCTGAAAGGAATCAGTAAGTTTTTGCTTGGGACATTGACTGTTTTAAAAGTATTGGGGCAAAGTTAACTATTTGGGAATATTATTTAGTGTGTTTGTGTGTTTGTGCCTTTAATAGTCAGAAAGGCAGTGAATAAACAAGTTAGACTTTGCATTTTTAGTCAGTCAATAAGGTAGCAGTAGGTAGGCAGTGAATAAACAAGTTAGACTGTTTTTTGTAAAGGCTTACTGTTATTTGTAAAGGCTTCTGCCTATATATCTTATGGTTGTAAGTTACTTGTAAACCGGCATGATGTGCAAACGGCTGTCGGTATATAAAATTAAATAAATAAAAAATAAATAAATAGACTGTTTGTATTTTTAGTCAGTCAATAAGGTAGTAGTAGATAGTGTGTTTATTTTTAAAAGTCTGCAGAACTGAGTGTTCTCCAGACTTTTAAAGAGCTGACTGTTTGTTTTAATACTAACTGAGTGCATTGTATTGAAAAAAAAAAACACAAAAAAAACCCCCACAAAAAAGTAGCCAGAAGCTAGAAATAAGCTAGGAGCAGTATATACCAAAGTAAAAAAGTTGAATAGTTCAGCTCAGTTACTCACCATGGAAAGGTGTTGAGGTAGTGTGATTGGGTTTGAATAGGGACCAACATTTGTTAATCAAGGGAGCAGTGAGTCACTCAGGCTGACTAACTGAAGTTAGACTTTTCAATATATTTATAAATGATCTGGAAAGAAATACGACGAGTGAGGTAATCAAATTTGCAGATGACACAAAATTGTTCAGAGTAGTTAAATCACAAGCAGATTGTGATAAATTGCAGGAAGTCCTTGTGAAGCTGGAAAATTGGGCATCCAAATGGCAGATGAAATTTAATGTGGATAAGTGCAAGGTGATGCATATAGGGAAAAATAACCCATGCTATAATTACACAATGTTGGGTTCCATATTAGGTGCTACAACCCAAGAAAGAGATCTAGGTGTCATAGTGGATAACACATTGAAATCGTCGGTGCAGTGTGCTGCGGCAGTCAAAAAAGCAAACAGAATGTTGGGAATTATTAGAAAAGGAATGATGAATAAAACGGAAAATGTCATAATGCCTCTGTATCGCTCCATTGTGAGACCGCACCTTGAATACTGTGTACAATTCTGGTTGCTGCATCTCAAAAAAGATATAATTGCAATGGAGAAGGTACAGAGAAGGGCTACCAAAATGATAAGGGGAATGGAACAACTCCCCTATGAGGAAAGACTAAAGAGGTTAGGACTTTTCAGCTTGGAGAAGAGATGACTGAGGGGGGATATGATAGAGGTGTTTAAAATCATGAGAGGTCTAGAACGGGTAGATGTGAATCGGTTATTTACTCTTTCGGATAGTAGAAAGACTAGGGGGCACTCCATGAAGTTAGCATGGGTCACATTTAAAACTAATCGGAGAAAGTTCTTTTTTACTCAACGCACAATTAAACTCTGGAATTTGTTGCCAGAGAATGTGGTTCATGCAGTTAGTATAGCTGTGTTTAAAAAAGGATTGGATAAGTTCTTGGAGGAGAAGTCATTACCTGCTATTAAGTTCACTTAGAGAATAGCCACTGCCATTAGCAATGGTTACATGGAATAGACTTAGTTTTTGGGTACTTGCCAGGTTTTTATGGCCTGGATTGGCCACTGTTGGAAACAGGATGCTGGGCTTGATGGACCCTTGGTCTGACCCAGTATGGCATTTTCTTATGTTCTTATGTTCTTATGTTCCGGAACTTGTATCTCCCCAACATCCTTATTAGTAAGCAAAGAATTCATTTAATCTTTCTGCAATGGCCTTATCTTCTCTAAGAGCCCCTTTAACCCCTCGGTCAACTAATGGTCCAACAGACTCCTTCACAGGTTTCTTGTTTCAGATATATTTTAAAAAGTTTTTATTATGAGCTTTTGCCTCTACGGCCAACTTCATTTCAAATTCTCTCTTCGCCTGTCTTAACAATGTTTTACACTTAACTTGACAATGCTTATGTTTTATCCTATTTTCTTCAGATGGATCCTTCTTCCAATTTTTGAAGGATTTTTTTTGGCTAAAATAGCCTCTTTCACTTCACCTTTTAACCATGATGGTAATCATTTTGCCTTCTTTCCACCTTTCTTAATGTGTGGAATACATATGGACTGTACCTCTAGGATTGTATTTTTAAACAATGTCCAAGCCTGTTGAACACTTTTAACCTTTGCAGCTGCACCTTTCATTTTTTTTTCTAACTAGTATTTTCCTAGAAGGACTAGGGAACACTCCATGAAGTTAGCAAGTAGCACATTTAAAACTAATCAGAGAAAATTATTTTTCTCTCAACACACAATTTAGCTCTGGAATTTGTTGCCAGAGGATGCAGTTAGTGCAGTTGTCTTAGAGAATAGCCACTGCAATTACTAAGATTAGTAGCATGGGATCTACTTAATGTTTGGGTACTTGCCAGGATCTTGTATCCTGGATTGGCCACTGTTGGAAACAGGATGCTGGTCTTGATGGACCCTTGGTCTGACCCAGTACGACAATTTCTTATGTTCTACTGTGGAAAGCCAAAGACAAATTGACTGTAAAATAAAATTACTTTGATTAAATTAGAAAGCAATTCCCATATTTTTGGGGATATAAACCTGAAGGAAATTTTGAAGATGTCCTTTGTCATTTAGGTTTCCTAGAATATTGTTTTCCAATTATATGCCCCCTTGTGTTCAGGTCAGGCCTGAGCAGAATAATGTAACACTTGGGGATGAAGATGCAGCCCAGCAGTCCAGCACTGGAAGCCAGAATGGCAAAGATCTCCACTGCCACCATGTATTTGCCTTTGGTGCTCATGTATGCTGGGATGAAGGAGACCCAAACACTACAAAACACCAGCATGCTGAAGGTGATAAACTGGGCCTCATTGAAACTGTCAGGCAACTTCCTTACTAGGAAAGCCACAATGAAACTTAAAAGAGCCAAGAAGCCAATGTACCCAATCACACTATAAAATGCAATGGTGGACCCCTCGTTACACTGTAGGATCATCTTCCCAGGTTCATACTGTATGTCATAGTCTGGGAATGGGGGAGAGATGAGCAGCCATGCAATGCATATCACAACTTGCAACAAGCAGCATAGAAGGATTAGAGAGATGGAGATTCTTGTACCTGTCCACTTCCTTAGCTTGCTGCTGGGCTTGGTGGCATTGAAGGCAATGACAACAGTGATGGTTTTTGCTAGAACAGAAGAAACTGCAATTGTAAAAATGATCCCAAAAGCAACTTGCCGGAGCAGACAGGTCACTCTTCCAGGACATCCAATGAATACCAAGGAACAGAGGAAGGACAGCATGAGGGAGATCAGGAGGCTGTAGCTGAGATCCCGGTTATTGGCTTTCACTACAGGTGAGTCCTTGTATGTAATAAAGATTGCCAGTATTACATTAGTGATGATGGAGAAGAGAATAGCAATGGAAGCCAAAACTGCACCTAAGGGCTCCTCAAATGACAGGAAGACCACGACTCTTGGGGTGCACCCATCCTTCCGCACATTGGGCCATTGATCATCAGGGCACTTCATGCAGTTCTCTGCATCTATAAAAAACAATATATCATATTTTTATACATGTTATTCCAGAAATTAAGAGGTTTTAAGAAAAGGGAAACACGAGAAAGGATTTTCAACATTATGTCCAAGAAATATTGAAACATGAATAATATAATTTATAGATCTATCTACTACTGATTCTTTCCTTCAGTCTCTCTATCTGTTTATTGGTGCTTTTATTGGTAGAGTTATGCTTTAAATATTTTCCCATATATTATCCTTTGCAAACTAATGTTTTCCTAATTCAGAAACATTATATTACACTTAAGAAAAAAAGAGAAATTATATGATAATAAACAATAGGGATGTGAATCGGTACCAGACTGGTTTCTGGTATTGAGTTCAGGTAAAAACCACGGGAAATCTTTGTTCCCGCAATTCTTACCCATTTTAATCGGCTATGTCGTGCCAAAAAAAATAAAATACACCCCAACCCTTTAAATTTAATTCTTTTACATCCCCCACCCTCCCGGACCCCCTCCAAATTTTTAAAGTACCTGGTGGTCCAGCGGGGGACCGCACCATCTATTGTTCCTACCATGTGACAGGGGCCGGCCAATGGCACGGATACCCTATCACATGCTAAGGGCCATAGGCGCCATTTTGATTAGTGGCAGCCGACGGCCCGAGAGTGGGAGATCACTCCCGGGACCCCGCTGGCCCACCAGGTACTTTAAAAATTGGGGGGGGGGGGGGGGGCGGGAGATATGAAAGAATTAAATTTAAAGGGTCAGGGTGGGTTTGGTGTTTATTTGTAAGTGCCCTTTCTTCCTGCCCTCCCCAAAACGATAAGAGAACCCCATGAAAAATGTTGTGGAGTTTTCCTATCGGGTTCGGGGGGCCCCCCGAATTCTGACGACTTTGAAAATATCTTCCGATATTTTCAATAGTCAGAAAAACGATTCACATCCCTAATAAGCAATTACCCTATTATAATTAGAAATCCATGGATGTATCTAGCATATGTTTCTTGCTATTGAGTTTGTTTGTATATTTGTAGTTGATGCACATCTTGGTTTGCATTTGGTGGAGTTATTCAATATTCAGGTATGATATGAAAAACTATATTTTATCTACCTGTTTTGTTGGAAAACTCTCCTTCAGAGCAAGGGATGCAATCAAAGCAGCAGACCGGCTTCAGTCTCTGAAGAACTTTTCTGTATCCAGGAACACAACTCTCAGAGCACACAGAGTGTGGAGTCTGAGGACAGAAAAGGGAGAAAAATATATTCGTACTCTACCTTTAGCATTTGGCTCTTTTTCTGAGGGGCTAAGGGCCAGATCTAATGAGGACTTTTTTCCCAGTTTATATCTAGGTGGAAATATCTTAGTAAATGGAGCCCTGTGTTCTTATTGTTCCCAGAACATTTGGGGAATGATTTTCAAAGCCATTTATGCAAAAAAAAAACAAAAAACTAAACTAAAGTTTTGTGTGTATAATGACTGTTTTAATAATTATCCAGCTCCGTACATATAAATATCCACATTCAACACAGTGTTGTGTGTACTTTTATGCAAACTAAGAAGAGGCATTCAAGGTTGGAGTAAGAGCATACTTTCAATTATAATGTATGCATATCAGATCACCTGCACAAGTTGCATCTTGTGGATGAGCTTTTGGTCATATCAGCGCACTTACCTGTGAATCCAAATCAAAGTTTGGTCATAAGTTGTCTTAGATAATTTAAGGGAAAGTCTGTGTAAAAGGTATGAATGTGCAGAAGGAACAATTTGTTTTGGTTTGTTCATTCATTTCATAAGGACCTCATTTCAAAAGTTTCAAAACACCAAAAAAATATTTTTGTTTTTTCATTTGCCGTGAAGCATTGCAGCCTATTTTGGGCTCCAGAATTGGGGTTTTCTCATCAATTCTCATGAAGCAAGAAGTTATCAGAAGGAAGAAAGAACTCCAAGATGCCTAGACTGTGGCAAAGTGACAGCAAAAGTGGCATGAATAGTCTAAGACTCCAAAACAGGGGCAACAGCAATAGCAGGAGTGCTCCAAGGCTCATCCAGTTTCTGAGTTAAGCATAATTTGTGTTAACTTTAAAAACTGAAATAAATAAAATAAAAAAAAGTAAATAAGCAGCAAGAGGGAAAAGAACACCCCAAGACTCTAAAAGAGGTCACCAATAAGTAGCACGGACCCTTGGAAGCAGCATGAGAGGCAAAGTGACACCAAAAGTGGCATGAAGGGGGAAGAAACAGATAGGGTGACAGAAAAAAAATAAGGCACTGATAAAAGGATGAAGTAGCAAATAGAGTGGGATCAATACCAAAGCAACATGAGAGGTGCAAAGCTGCACCCCAGTGTGGCAGGAACACCTCAAGGTATAAAGTCTAGGGTATGGAAGCAAGGCAAAGGAGCAGAATGAACTCCAGGGTAAGTTTTGGAATGGCTGCAAGACTGAGTGGCAGATAGACCAACAAGGTTTAGCAAGAAGGGTATAGCATCAAAGCAGATTTATAATGGAGATGTCAGTCATTCTATGGAGGCAATTGTCACATTCAAATTTAACAGAAAAGAATGGTAAATAGTTTCATTATATATGCTTTTATTACATTCCCTACTTAAACTTGATCTAACTGCTGGGTGGCATTGTGGGTTTCTTCTGAAATGTACTTTCTGATTAAATCTATAGCCACAAATGAAAATGGTTTCTCCTCAGAGTGGCTTTCCTAGTACTTGTGATTTTGCTTTAATAAGAAAACTCTTCTCATATTTTGTAGCTTAACTCATGCATTTACATTTATTAATTTCTAGTTTGAATTAGTTCTCACCCTACAGAATATTTTAGCACAATCTGAACTTCAAAATGGTTTCTCCTCAGCATCTTTCCTCTTGTGCTTGTGTTTCTTCTTTCTAACTAATATTTTTTTCTGGAAAAAACACATCATTAGAACCAAACAAACCACCAGGGTAGGAGAACCAGGCTGGGATTTTGAATGTATAGAAGATAACAGAACAAAAAAGCAGGTGCAATGGATAGAGAAACATATTTATATTTTTCTTTTTTTACATTTATGTTATGAGGACAAAACATGCCAGCATAAAAATACAAAAAAGAAAACTTGAGTGAAAGGAACACCCAAAGGTTTCAAAAGAGTACACTGATAACTGTGACAGGAATCCTTGAACACAGCATGAGTGGCAAAGTGGTACTAAGAGTGACATCAACATCTTACAACACAATGAAGGGAAAATGAATCAGAAAAGGTGACAGGTAAACCCCTAAGGCACAGATAAAGGGACAAAACAACACAATGAGAGATGTAACTAATCCCCCAGAACATCCACATTTTCCTTATATACTCTCCTCCTGGCCTTCTAGAACATAATCCATCCCCCTTAATAGAACTCATAGCAGACTCCATCAGTAATGGCAGCCCAGCCATCATATTAGGAGACTTCAGTTTTCATGTTGATTCACTCCCCCTCTCCTCCTCCTGTGAAACTTTCATCAACTCCCACCTCACCATCGGCTTTAGACAACTTATCACATCCCCTACTCACAAAGCAGGTCACACACTCGACCTCATCTTTGTCAACTCTTGCATTCACTCACCTACTCCACCCTCTTGTACCCCAGTACCATGGTCATATCACTCACTTATTTATGCACCTTTCTCCTTAAATTCCCCTACCACACACATCCCATCACACCATAATACTATCATCTTCAGAAAACCATGCTCCACAGAGGAATTGATTTCTGCCCTAGCTGATTCTCTTCATGATCTTGACTGTTCTTCTGATTCGGCACTTGATGCATGGAATAACCTTACCAACAAAATTGCCAATGAACTATGTCCCTTCATTAGCAAAGACCAAAAAAACAAAAAAACCTTGGTACACCTCTGAGCTAAAAAGAATGAAAAAGGACCTTCGACTGAAAGAGACAACATGGTGCAAAGACCCTACCCCACAAAATGCCTCAATATAGAAATCTGCCCTTCACAATTATAGAACCTCCACCCTGAAGACGAAATGTGACTGCCACCAAAATTCAAGAATATAAATTCAATGCCAAAGCGCTTTTCTCCTTTCGCAAACCTCACTAAATCTGTCCCACACCTAAGCACTGACGAAGATGCTAAAAGTAAAAGTGAAGAACTCATCCAATTTTTTCACAACAAAATAGCAAACATCCTTAGCCGTTTTCCCTCCACCCCCTCTTCTATAAACCCACCCCCAAAAACTGCCAACACCACCACTAAAGAAATTGACTCAATACTAAAAAAAATCAAGCCAGCAACCCACCCCTCTGATACTATCCCTACAAAAACCTTGTTAACCATTCCACATATCATCGCCAAACCCTTAGCCAATATTATAAACTGCTCCCTCTCCCTTGGCATTCAAAAATGCCATGGCTGTTGCTATCCTGCCCGCGAGGAGCGCGGGCAGGCTCTTACCTTCGCAGCCAGTCGGGCCGCTGACGCTGTTGCTTCCCCTGAATCAGCTGGGGCCATCCCCGCAGCTGTTTCCATGCTGCCGGGAGCTCCTCCATGCAGCCGGGATGGCTGCTGCTTCCCCAGCTCTCCCCCGACGTCCGGCCTCACTGCTGGGGTCTTCAGCCGGCAGGGAGACCGTCCCTGCCGGTGCATGCTTCAACCAGGGTCCTCACCCGGCAGGGAGCCGTCCCTGTCGGTGCCTGCAGCCTCTCACAGCTCCCTGCTTCCCCTGCAGCCAGCCTTATCTCTCTCTGCTTCTTCCTGCTTCAGTCCTTGCGGCTGGGAGCTGCTCCAGCGACCTGCCTTCACCCAGCTCCAGCCCAGGGCTGCTCCGCTGCTTCCCTGGGCCTTCCACGTGGCTGAGGATGCCACCAGCTTCCAGCTCTTCTCTCCAGCTTCCTAGGGCACAGGCGTGCGCCTCTCTCATCCTCTTCAAGGGCCAGCCAGGTGTGGCCCTCTGCTGACCCCTCCCTGGGCGTTGTCCTCATCAGCCCTACAAAAGGGCTCAGCGTCCAGTCTAACTTTGCCTTCGCAAGGAGTTGGTCACTCCTGAGATCCTTCGCTTCAGGAGTTGTCTGTGTTCCAGCACTTCTGCAAGGTCCTGTGTTCCTTGTTCTCTGTCGGAGCTCCTCGTCCAGTCCTGATGTCTGCCTACTGTTCCAGTCCTGATGTCTGCCTGCTGTACCAGCCCTGATGTTTGCCTGTTCATGTTCCTGGCCTGAGGTCTGTCTTCCTATCCGGTATCCATGTTCCAGCCCAGATGATGCAAGCCTTGTACCTTGTTCCTGAATTTGCCTGAAAGCTAAGTACCTTGTTCTTGAATCTCCTGAAAGCTAGCACCTTGTTCCTGTGTCTTCAAAATGTCCTGGTACCTCACGGCAAGCCATGTCGTGGTCCGTGACCAGCCCCACGGGCGGGCTGAGTAGGGCACTTTGTGATGTAAGCCATGTACCTCGTTTCTGAGTCTCCAAGAAGTCCTTACCTTGTTCCTGAATTCGCCTGAAAGCTAAGTACCTTGTTCTTGAATCTCCTGAAAGCTAGCACCTTGTTCCTGTGTATTCAAATGTCCTGGAACCTCGCGGCAAGCCATGTCGTGGTCCGTGACCAGCCCCACGAGCGGGCTGAGTAGGGTGCTTCTGTGCCTGAGTCTTCCTTGTTTCTGAGTCTCATCTGCATCCATGTTCCAGTCTTCGCTGCCCTGGCCTCTATCCGGCCTGCCGCTTCGTGCCGTACCCTGCGGCAGGTCCGAAAGGGCTGGGAACGGTCAGAGGACTGTTCACAAGACCAACATTGTGTTGTTGGGTCTTCCGAAGCGTGCAGGTCCGGAGGAGGGTCAGTGTCTCTAGTCTTCAATCCAGCCTCGCTCCTGTCCAACCCATGCTCGGGCATGCCTCGCCTACCGCGGCACCTCCTTGGAGCTCCTCTGGGGTCGAGCCGCGGCCCAAGGACACATACAAGTCCCAGGAGTGGGATTTGTCCTAGTACTCCTCAACAGATTGTGAAGGCCATGTGTCCAGCGTTCATGTCCTTGTGATGGGCCTGTGCCAAGTTCTGGATTTTCTTTGCCAAAGGAATTTTTTTTTAAGGAAAAAGAAACCCAAAAAACTTCAGTTCCAGCTTTTTTTTGCTGTGTTTACCAACCTGCTGGAGGTGCCAGCTTGCTTGAACTCTTGGTTTCTCCCACATCGCTAGAGGCCTAGCACCCGGGTTCACCAAGTGCCTTCTTGAGACTTTTGCTTAGCCTGGGTACACTTGCTGTACGACCTACAGGAGGTGCCTGCACCCAAGTTCACCACCATCTTCCACGCAGCAGCATCTGGTTCCTGTGCTGCACGACTATCTTGTCCAGAATTTTTATTTTTTCCCTCCGAGAATGCTTGTTCACCTGCAAGAAGTACCTACTCCGTAGAGCTTAATCTGCTGGAATTCCCTCGCATCTCACTCACTGAGTTCACCATCCTACTAGAGATGCCTACTACACGCCAGCTTGTGGTACACCTCTCCAGACAACCTACAGGAGGCGCCTGCACCCCATCTGTGGTCATCTGTCCAATGGGGCCTGGAGTGTCTGTCATCTCTTCCAGCTGAACCAGCAGATGTCTTCGCTCTTCCCGCTCAGCATCTACAGTACTTCTGTTACCACATGCTTGTCTCACTCACCACCCCGAGTGCGAGTCCAGCAGCCTCTTCTGGGATCCGCTGCAAGCTTCACCATCCAAGCAAAGGTACCTGTTCAAGTGTGCCTTTCCAAGTATCCTACTACCAGCTTGCTCTCAAGCAATCTTGAGGAAGTCCATCTCTACCATCAGCCTGGGACCACTCGAGTGTGAGTGTCAGTTAACCAAGCAACACCAAGATTCTGCCCAGTCTTGGGGCTCGCTCCTAGATGGGAGTTACTGAACTTTTGTGCCTTTGATCCTCTACACTGCTCTAATCCTGATTCTCACCACCAGTTACTTGAGCTGCCAGTTTTTCCAACCTGAACATCAGCAGTATGTCTTCACTAATGAGTCTATTACCAATCAAGGAACTTCTGCTTACTTGCTCTGCCAAACTTAATTCCAGCCATGGCCGCCAGCAGTGACTAGCAGTCCACCTGCCATCCTGAACTATGCATACCAGAATGTCACGCCTGCTCTTACTGTACATCACCTAGGGACTGGTACATCATCTGCGCACCAACCAAAGGACGTCACCCAATGTTCCTTGTCAAGTGTAATCCCGTCCATGACCACCAGCGGTGAATGTCTTCCCCCTGTTATCTTGAACTGTTGGTTGGTATCCAACACCGAGTGTTCCACCATACTTCGAAGCCAACTTAAACCTACGGTGGGACACCTTCCAGCCTCCAGTGCTACCAAAGTCCACTCCTCGATGCATTCAAGCGGCTAGGAAGTCTGCCAAGTCGTTCCGTCATCAAAATTCCTAGCATATATCTTTGAACAACCTTGGGATGCCTGCCATCATGTTGAGACTTCTACACCTCTACTTGCCACAGCTCAAACAGCTACCTTGACTCCTTGCACAAACCGTGAGCCACTAAACTGCTAAGTTCCTAGAACCATCAACTCAACGGCTAATCTCCACCTTGTTACTCCACCCTGCACTACTGCTTCAGTCTTAAGTCTTAGGACCTCCATTCAAGTCGAGTCTTGGAAGGAGTCTTGCCTCTGCCACTTGATCCTTGAACCAAGATGCCATCTTGTGGTTCAGCATCCTGCCTGACCTACGCCTTCAGCATTCCGTGTTCTATGTTTTTGTCTTGCCTGGACCTTGACCACTTCTGCCTTGTCTTCTGCTCCAGTATTCTTCTCACTACAGTTACTCACCAAGAAATTCCAGCTTTGACCTTGGATCCTTGATTGCCCCTGATGGTATTGGAATATCGCCTTCTTCTCAAGATGTTGACAAGAGGCTTGAGGGGGGGGGCTTTGAGAAGGGGGGGTACTGTTGCGATCCTGCCCGCGAGGAGCGCGGGCAGGCTCTTACCTTCGTGGCCAATCAGGCTACTGACACTGCTGCTACCCTGAATCAGCTGGGGCCATCCCCGCAGCTGTTTCCATGCTGCCGGGAGCTCCTCCATGCAGCTGGGATGGCTGCTGCTGCCCCAGCTCTCCCCCGATGTCCTGCCTCACTGACGGGATCTTCAGCCGGCAGGGAGACCGTCCCTGCCGGTGCCTGCTTCAACCCGGGTCCTCGCCCAGCAGGGAGCCATCCCTATCGATGCCTGCAGCCTCTCACAGCTCCCTGCTTCCCCTGCAGCCAGCCTTACCTCTCTCTGCTTCTTCCTGCTTCAGTCCTTGCGGCTGAGAGCTGCTCCAGCGACCTGCCTTCACCCAGCTCCAGCCCAGGGCTGCTCCGCTGCTTCCCTGGGCCTTCCACGTGGCTGAGGACGTCACCAGCTTCCAGCTCTTCTCTCCAGCTTCCAAGGGCGCGGGCGCGTGCATCTCTCCTCCTCTTCAAGGGCCAGCCAGGTGTGGCCCTCTGCTGACCCTGGGCGTTGTCCTCATCAGCCCTACAAAAGGGCTCAGCGTCCAGTCTAACTTTGCCTTCGCAAGGAGTTGGTCACTCCTGAGATCCTTCGCTCCAGGAGTTGTCTGTGTTCCAGCACTTCTGCAAGGTCCTGTGTTCCTTGTTCTCTGTCGGAGTTACTCGTCCAGTCCTGATGTCTGCCTGCTGTACCAGCCCTGATGTTTGCCTGTTCATGTTCCTGCCCTGAGGTCCGTCTTCCTATCCATAATCCATAATCCTATCCTAATCCATGTTCCAGCCCAGATGATGCAAGCCTTGTACCTTGTTCCTGAATTCGCCTGAAAGCTAAGTACCTTGTTCTTGAATCTCCTGAAAGCTAGCACCTTGTTCCTGTGTCTTCAAAATGTCCTGGTACCTTGCGGCAAGCCATGTCGTGGTCCGTGACCAGCCCCACGGGTGGGCTGAGTAGGGCACTTTGTGATGCAAGCCATGTACCTCGTTTCTGAGTCTCCAAGAAGTCCTTACCTTGTTCCTGAATTTGCCTGAAAGCCAAGTAACTTGTTCTTGAATCTCCTGAAAGCTAGCACCTTGCTCCTGTGTCTTCAAAATGTCCTGGTACCTCGCGGCAAGCCATGTCGTGGTCCATGACCAGCCCACAGGCAGGCTGAGTAGGGGGCTTCGTGATGCAAGCCATGTACCTCGTTTCTGAGTCTTCAAGTAATCCTTACCCTGTTCCTGAACCTTCTGAAAGCCTGGTATCCTGCGGTAACCCATGTTGTGGTCAGTGATCAGCCCCATGGGTGGGCTGAGTAGGGCGCTTCATGTTTTCAGTCTCGTACCTTGCCCTTGAGTCTCCTGTATGTATTATACCTCGTTCCTGAGTCCTCACCTCCATTTCCAGTACCTCATTCCTGATTCTACGTCTGTACTTCCAGTACCTCGTTCCTGAGTCCACGTCTGCACTTCCAGTACCTCGTTCCTGAGTCCACGTCTGTGCCTGAGTCTTCCTTGTTTCTGAGTCTCGTCTGCATCCATGTTCCAGTCTTCACTGCCCTGGACTCCATCTGGCCTGCCGCTTCGTGCCGTACCCTGCAGCAGGTCAGAAAGGGCTGGGAACGGTCGGAGGACTGTTCACAAGACCAACATTGCATTGTTGGGTCTTCCAAAGCGTGCAGGTCCGGAGGAGGGTCAGTGTCTCTAGTCTTCAATCCAGCCTCGCTCCTCTCCAACCCATGCTCGGGCATGCCTCGCCTACCGCGGCACCTCCTTGGAGCTCCTCTGGGGTCGAGTCACTGCCCAAGGACACAACATCTCCCAGGAGTGTGATCGCTCTCCTAGCGCTCCTCAACAATGGCCAAACCCCTCCTCAAGAAACCTACCCTTGACCCCAAGAATCCCTCCAACTACCGCCCCATCTCTAACTTGCCCTTTATAGCTAAAATCATGGAAAAGGTGGTTAATGCCGAACTCACAGATTACCTTGACACCCATTACATTCTACAACCATCCCAATTTTGTTTTCGTAAGCACTTCAACACAGAAATGCTATTACTTGCTCTATCAGACACCCTCCTGAAAGGTACAGACCATGGTCAATGTTATATCCTTGCCCTCCTTGACATCCCCTCTGCCTTTGACACTATCAGCCACAACCTCCTCCTTTCTCGCCTCTCCGACATAGGTGTCTCAGGGTCAGCCCACCTCTGGTTCACATCCTACCTATCCAACAGGCAATGCACTGTAAAAATAGGAAATTCTGAATCCTCCCATAATCTCCCTCGCCCAAGACATCCCACAAAGATCTTCACTCTGCTCCACTCTCAATATATACCTATTTCCCCTCTGCCATCTCCTTTCTAGCCTAGGACTCAAATTTTTCATATATGCTGATGTTGTCCAAGTCCTCATACCCATACAATAATCCATCACCAAGTCATTAAAAGTTTGGGAGAAATGCCTCTCTTCCATAACTACCCTCCTCACAAACCTCCACTTATCACTCAACACTACAAAAACAAAGCTGCTGATCATATCAAACCCACAAAATCCTAAGCTAGCCCTTTCAAGCATCCCCTTGCCCAATTCGACTTCCATACAGCCTTTTATACATGATATTGGTGTCATGATTGACCATCAGCTGAACTTCAGAAAGCACATCAGCACAGTTCTAAACGAAGGTTTCTACAAGCTCAATGTTATGAAGAAACTCAAGCCCCTATTCTTTGCACATGTTCTCCGCACTGTCATACAAGCAACCATCTGGCCAAAAATGGACTATTGCAATTCCCTACTTTTGGGCCTCACATATGCCACTATCAAACTACTTCAAATGCTACAGAATGTGGAAGCTAGAACCCTCACTAATAGAGAAAATCTGACCCTAAAACACCTGTCCTCAAAGGACTTCATTGGCTCCCCATACCCTCACGTATCCTCTTCAAAACTCTCACAATTATCCACAAAACTTTATACACTCACAATTCCAATTGGCTTGAGGAGCCAATGTGTTTCATCCTCCACAACTGCACCACTATAAAAACCCCACAAAGCTACCCTCCACACCCCCTCCCTCAAGAATGCTCATCTCACCACCACGAGAGAGCGAGCCCTTTGTGTTGCAGGACCCACCCATTGGAATGCTCTCCCCACCGCACTCCGCACTGAGCCCTGCCAGTTCAAATTCAGGAAAAAGCTCAAGACCTGGCTTTTTAAACAGTCATTCCCAGCATAGGTCTTCCAGTTCCTCCTTTCGATCTCCCCACAATGTCATCATTATTATGTCAATTATTTTATGATATCTTTGTGTTAGCTTATATTCTGTTTCTACTATGCACCATTATATTCTTTATATTTCTTGTTATTTGCACCCATTATGCCTTTGCCTTGTTTATCCCCTCTTTGTTGTCATTCCCCCCCCCCCCTCCCTGTTCACTGTATTTCTCTTAGTTCATTGTAAACCGATATGATGTACCCACAAATGTCGGTAAAAAAAAAGCTGTTAAATAAATAAATAAATGGACATACCTCTAGGTATAAAGTTTGGGTATAGCAGCGAGTCTGAGTGTTATAAAGACCCCCAGACATGTAGCATAAATGGTACTGCAGCAGGGCAGAATGACATGGGAGATGTCTCTTTTCCTGAGGAAGTACTTGCCACGACAGATATAGTACAAGATAAAGGTCTGTTGTCAGCATAATTTGTCACATGAGCTTTTATTTGTATTCTCTACTTGAGCTTGATTTTGCTATTGGTGGGAATTCTGGGTTCCTTGTGAAATTTGCTTTCTGATTGGAACTTTAGTCACATTCAGAATGGTTTCCCCCCTCATTGTGGTTTTCTTGGTAAGTTGTGAGGTTGATTTTCAGGTGCAACTTTCATTCTCTCTGCCTTCTGAAACAATTATCACGCTCAGAACATGAAAATAGTCATCTGCATGGCTCAGTTCTGCCTGTATTTCTTCATTCTGATTGATGGACAAACCATTCCAGTTTAATTAAACAAACAGGAGTCTATATGATTTAGTCTCTGTACAGTGTTCACCTTCTAGAGTGCCCAGATAGAGAAAAAAGAAATACAGCAACTTCCCCACTCTCTCCCACCCACACCCAGATCCTGCTTCCACCCCTCCCTAAGGGAAGAGAAAAATCATTAACTGAGTGCTACTGCTGGCTGGTACTGACTGCCTCTTTCTTCTCACTATCCCAGTGGGATGAGTGAAATAAATGCAGCCCAGACTATCAGCAGAAAAAAAGATGGTTTTGAAATGAAAATGTAACTCTGTGAGAGCTGAAATAGTGTCTTTTGCAGCAACATCCATAGAAGAAATGTGCAGCGCTTCTTGCGTATTTTCAAACAATAGGCTTAGTGTCACTTGATACAGATTGCACCAATCAGCTTACTTGGAAAAATGCTTCATTGTGATATGCCTTATCTATGGTCTTCTTGACTACATGTCCTGCCAGTGAGATCAGATATGACTCGCAGGGAAGGGCTTATCACTAAAGTTACTTAACTTTACACGCATTGGGGCGGATTTTAAATGCCCTGCACGTGTAAATCTGGCCGGATTTACGCGCGCAGGGCCCTCGCGTGCCGGCGGCCTATTTTGCATAGGCCGCCGGCGTGCACAGAGCCCCGGGACGCGTGTAAGTCCCGGGGCTTCGTAAAAGAGGCGGGGAGGGGGCGTGTCGGGGGCGTTCCCGAAATGATGTGGAGTTTCGGGGGCGGGCCCAGGGGCGTGGCGTCGGCCCGGGGGCATGGTTGAGGCCTCCGGACCAGCCCCTGGGTCGGGTGATGGCTCGCCAGCAGCCCGCTGGCGCGCGCAGATTTACATCTGACTTTAGCAGGCGTAAATCGAGCAACAAAGGTAAGGGGGGGGGTTTAGATAGGGCCGGGGGGGTGGATTAGGTAGGGGAAGAGAGGGGAAGGTGGGGGGAGGGCGAAGGAAAGTTCCCTCCGAGGCCGCTCCGAAATTGGAGCGGCCTTGGAGGGAAAAGGCAGTGCGCGCTGGGCTCGGCGCGCGCAGGTTGCACAAATGTGCACCCCCTTGCGCGCGCCGACCCTGGATTTTATAAGATACGCGCAGCTACGCACATATCTTATAAAATCCAGCGTACGTTTGTTCACGCCTGGTGCGCGAACAAAAGTATGCGATTGCGCAAATTTTTAAAATCTACCCCATTGATTCTTATGGTCCAAAAACATCAAAGGGCTATAGAAATGAATGGGAAACAAAATAAATGAAATACATAGGATTCCTCTCTTGTGGGACCCAAAGAAAATGGAGGAGTCCAGAGAAAGAAATGAATGGGACCTCATTTGTTTCAGCCTGTGCTTTCTTTTTAAATGACTGAACATCCCTAGGCTTTACCCAGGTGCACAGTTAAGGTATTACCCTCCCAGTGTATTAACTGCAAAGTCCTCAAATTCTTCCCAGTAAAAAGAGCAGGTCTGATAGTGATGTACAGGTAAAATATTGGACAATTTTATGGCTGAACTTAATTTTTGGTGGTGGGGGGGAAGGCGGGGTCATTTAAATTTGATTGTTTTTTTTTTCTGAAAATAGTATATGCTATTTGCTGAAATGAAAAAGTCAAAAATTTGAGGGAGAGGGGGTGGAAGCATATTTTATTTAAGATTTAATGAAAAAAGAAAGGCCTCAATTTATTCAGCATGCACATTCATTTTAGATGAGCATAGGTCCTTAATTTCTGCTTTATCAAAGCGACTCAAAGATACTAAGAATAAGGTTTCTTTTACATTATGATTTTTTTACCAGAGGGGAAGATATTTTGTTTAATGCTATATATCTTCGTTTTAGGTATATTTCATTTGCTCCAGCTGTTTTCAATCACAGGTCCATCCATCTCTCTATCAGTCGGTACTCATAGGCAAAAGTAGTGCATAATTTGCATGAAATTTGGCATGTGCATCCATGCTAAACTTGACTTTAGTTCAGATTGGTCCAAAATTACAATTGTCTGACAATTTTACATGAAAAAACAGAGTGCTGAATAGGAGAAATCAATCTGGAAAGACTTCCAACTCACCAAAAGCTCCAATTTCCCTCTCACCATCAGCAGCCCAATAGATATAAAAGATATTGGTTTGAATCCTAGCCAAAAACCTGAGGGAACAATAAATATTGCTGCCATCACCCCCATT
The DNA here is from genome assembly GCF_901001135.1 of Rhinatrema bivittatum. NCBI lineage: Eukaryota > Metazoa > Chordata > Amphibia > Gymnophiona > Rhinatrematidae > Rhinatrema > Rhinatrema bivittatum. The sequence continues at coordinate 65,726,715 of NC_042630.1, forward strand.
GCTTCTCCCAGCATAACTACCACTTCTCAACAGCCTACTAGGAATGATCCTCTGCTCATCCTACTAGGAATGATCCTCTGCTCATCCAGCTCATCCCTGCTCCAGTGCAGCATTTCTACTGCTGCCAGTAGAAGGCTTAGTCATAAGAACAAAAGAACATAAGAAAATGCCATACTGGGTCAGACCAAGGGTCCATCAAGCCCAGCATCCTGTTTCCAACAGTGGCCAATCCAGGCCATAAGAACCTGGCAAGTACCCAAAAACTAAGTCTATTCCATGTAACCATTGCTAATGGCAGTGGCTATTCTCTAAGGGGCGGATTTTAAAAGGCGCGCGAATAGCCTACTTTTGTTTGCGCTCCAGGCGCAAACAAAAGTACGCTGGATTTTAGTAGATATGCGCGGAGCTGCGCGTATCCACTAAAATCCTGGATCGGCGCGCGCAAGGCTATGAATTTTGTATAGCTGGCGCGCGCCGAGCCGCGCAGCCTACCCCATTCCCTCCAAGGCCGCTCCGAAATCGGAGCGGCCTCGGAGGGAACTTTCCTTTGCCCTCCCCTCACCTTCCCCCCCCTTCCCCTACCTAACCCACCCGCCCGGCCCTGTCTAAACCCCCCCTTACCTTTGTCGGTGGATTTACGCCTCCCAGAGGGAGGCGTAAATCCCCGCGCGACAGCGGGCCTCCTGCGCGCTGGGCCGCGACCTGGGGGCGGGTACGGAGGGCGCGGCCACGCCCCCGGACCATAGCCACGCCCCCGTACCCGCCCCCAAAACGCTGCCGACACGCCCCCGAAACGCCGCAACGACCGGGCCCGCCCCCGACACGCCCCCCTCCGAGAACCCCGGGACTTACGCGAGTCCTGGGGCTCTGCGCGCGCCGGGAGGCCTATGTAAAATAGGCTTCCCGGTGCGCAGGGCCCTGCTCGCGTAAATCCGCCCGGTTTTGGGCGGATTTACGTGAGCAGGGCTCTGAAAATCCGCCCCTAAGTGAACTTAATAGCAGGTAATGGACTTCTCCTCCAAGAACTTATCCAATCCTTTTTTAAACACAGCTATACTAACTGCACGAACCACATTCTCTGGCAACAAATTCCAGAGTTTAATTGTGCGTTGAGTAAAAAAGAACTTTCTCAGATTAGTTTTAAATGTGCCCCATGCTAACTTCATGGAATGCCCCCTAGTCTTTCTACTATCCGAAAGAGTAAATAACCGATTCACATCTACCCGTTCTAGACCTCTCATGATTTTAAACACCTCTATCATATCCCCCCTCAGTCGTCTCTTCTCCAAGCTGAAAAGTCCTAACCTCTTTAGTCTTTCCTCATAGGGGAGTTGTTCCATTCCCCTTATCATTTTGGTAGCCCTTCTCTGTACCTTCTCCATCGCAATTATATCTTTTTTGAGATGCGGCGACCAGAATTGTAAACAGTATTCAAGGTGCGGTCTCACCATGGAGCGATAGAGAGGCATTATGACATTTTCCGTTTTATTCATCATTCCTTTTCTAATAATTCCCAACATTCTGTTTGCTTTTTTGACTGCCGCAGCACACTGAACCGACAATTTCAATGTGTTATCCACTATGACGCCTAGATCTTTTTCTTGGGTTGTAGCACCTAATATGGAACCCAACTTCGTGTAATTATAGCATGGGTTATTTTTCCCTATATGCATCACCTTGCACTTATCCACATTAAATTTCATCTGCCATTTGGATGCCCAATTTTCCAGTCTCACAAGGTCTTCCTGCAATTTATCACAATCTGCTTGTGATTTAACTACTCTGCACAATTTTGTGTCATCTGCAAATTTGATTATCTCACTCGTCGTATTTCTTTCCAGATCATTTATAAATATATTGAACAGTAAGGGTCCCAATACAGATCCCTGAGGCACTCCACTGTCCACTCCCTTCCACTGAGAAAATTGCCCATTTAATCCTACACTCTGTTTCCTGTCTTTTAGCCAGTTTGCAATCCACGAAAGGACATCGCCACCTATCCCATGACTTTTTACTTTTCCTAGAAGCCTCTCATGAGGAATTTTGTCAAACGCCTTCTGAAAATCCAAGTATACTATATCTACCGGTTCACCTTTATCCACATGTTTATTAACTCCTTCAAAAAAGTGAAGCAGATTTGTGAGGCAAGACTTGCCCTGGGTAAAGCCATGCTGACTTTGTTCCATTAAACCATGTCTTTCTATATGTTCTGTGATTTTGATGTTTAGAACACTTTCCACTATTTTTCCTGGCACTGAAGTCAGGCTAACCGGTCTGTAGTTTCCCGGATCGCCCCTGGAGCCTTTTTTAAATATTGGGGTTACATTTGCTATCCTCCAGTCTTTAGTTACAATGGATGATTTTAATGATAAGTTACAAATTTTTACTAATAGGTCTGAAATTTCATTTTTTAGTTCCTTCAGAACTCTGGGGTGTATACCATCCGGTCCAGGTGATTTACTACTCTTCAGTTTGTCAATCAGGCCTACCACATCTTCTAGGTTCACCGTGATTTGATTCAGTCCATCTGAATCATTACCCATGAAAACCTTCTCTATTACGGGTACCTCCCCAACATCCTCTTCAGTAAACACCGAAGCAAAGAAATCATTTAATCTTTCCGCGATGGCCTTATCTTCTCTAAGTGCCCCTTTAACCCCTCGATCATCTAACGGTCCAACTGACTCCCTCACAGGCTTTCTGCTTCGGATATATTTAAAAAAGTTTTTACTGTGAGTTTTTGCCTCTACAGCCAACTTATTTTCGAATTCTCTCTTAGCCTGTCTTATCAATGTCTTACATTTAACTTGCCAATGTTTATGCTTTATCCTATTTTCTTCTGTTGGATCCTTCTTCCAATTTTTGAATGAAGATCTTTTGGCTAAAATAGCTTCTTTCACCTCCCCTTTTAACCATGTCGGTAATCGTTTTGCCTTCTTTCCACCTTTCTTAATGTGTGGAATACATCTGGACTGTGCTTCTAGAATGGTATTTTTTAACAATGACCACGCCTCTTGGACATTTTTTACTTTTGTAGCTGCTCCTTTCAGTTTTTTTCTAACAATTTTTCTCATTTATCAAAGTTTCCCTTTTGAAAGTTTAGCACGAGAGCCTTGGATTTGCACACTGTTCCTTTTCCAGTCATTAAATCAAATTTGATCATATTATGATCACTATTGCCAAGCGGCCCCACCACCGTTACCTCTCTCACCAAGTCCTGTGCTCCACTGAGAATTAGATCTAAAATTGCTCCCTCTCTCGTCGGTTCCTGAACCAATTGCTCCATAAAGCTATCATTTATTCCATCCAGGAACGTTATCTCTCTAGCGTGACCCGATGATACATTTACCCAGTCTATATTGGGGTAATTGAAGTCTCCCATTATTACTGCACTACCAATTTGGTTAGCTTCCCTAATTTCTCTTAGCATTTCACTGTCCATCTCACCATCTTGACCAGGTGGACGGTAGTATACCCCTATCACTGTAGTCTTCCCTGATACACAAGGGATTTCTACCCATAAAGATTCAATTTTGTATTTAGTCTCATGCAGGATGTTTATCCTGTTGGACTCTATGCCATCCCGGACATAAAGTGCCACACCTCCTCCCGACTGCTCCTCTCTGTCATTGCGATATAATTTGTACCCCGGTATAGCACTGTCCCATTGGTTATCCTCTTTCCACCATGTCTCTGAGATGCCAATTAAGTCTATGTCATCATTTACTGCTATACATTCTAATTCTCCCATCTTACTTCTTAGACTTCTGGCATTAGCATACAAACATTTCAAAGTTTGTTTTTTGTTTGTATTTTCATTCTGCTTTTTAATTGATAGGGATAAGTTAGAATTTTTTAGCTCAGGTGAGTTTTTAGTTACAGGCACTTGGACTACTTTTCTAATTATTGGTACCTCACTGTCGGGATGCCCTAATTCTAATGCATCATTAGTATCCTTTAAAGATACATCTCTCCGAACCATGCGCTGCTGAGCGACTGTCGGCTTTCCCCTTTGTTCTAGTTAAAAATCTCTTTTTTAAAGGTTAGCGCCAGCAGTCTGGTTCCACCCTGGTTAAGGTGGAGCCCATCCCTTCGGAAGAGACTCCCCCTTCCCCAAAAGGTTCCCCAGTTCCTTACAAAACTGTATCCCTCTTCCTTGCACCATCGTCTCATCCACGCATTGAGACTCCGGAGCTCTGCCTGCCTCTGGTGACCTGCGCGTGGAACAGGGAGCATTTCAGAGAATGCTACCCTGGAGGTTCTGGATTTAATCTTTCTACCTAAGAGCCTAAATTTGGCTTCCAGAACCTCCCTCCCACATTTTCCTATGTCGTTGGTGCCCACGTGTACCACGACAGCCGGCTCCTCCCCAGCACTGTCTAAAATCCTACCTAGGTGACGCGTGAGGTCCGCCACCTTCGCACCAGGTAGGCATGTTACCAGGCGATCCTCACGCCCACCCGCCACCCAGCTATCTACATTCCTAATAATCGAATCACCAACTATGACGGCCGACCTAACCCTTCCCTCCTGGGCAGTAGGCCTTGGGGAGATATCCTCAGTGCGAAAGGACAATGCATCACCTAGAGAGCAGGTCCTTGCTACAGGATCCTTTCCTCCTACATCTGGTTGGTGCTCTCCCATTATGAGACCTTCTTCCTCCAAGGCAGCACCAGGGCTGCCAGTCTGAAGTTGGGACTGGACTACTATGTCCCTGAAGGTCTCATCTATATACCTCTCTGTCTCCCTCAGCTCCTCCAGGTCTGCCACTCTAGCCTCCAGAGATCGGACTCGTTCTCTGAGAGCCAGGAGCTCTTTGCATCGCATGCACATGTACAACTTCTCACCGGTGGGTAAAAAATCATACATGTGACACTCGATGCAAAAGACTAGTAGACTAGTCTACAGCTACTTCTTATTAATGTGTGCATTTTACTTTCATAGAAGGAACAACTCCCCACTTTTGAACTGAGATTGGGTCACTAGTTCTAAATGGGGATTGGTTTCTTCTTTTAATGAGCATTGAATAAATGAATAAGAAACATGCTATGCTTTCTCATTTGTATGCCAGGGTGCACATATTTAGATATCTGCGTCATATCTCATGGAGCTTTTGGTGTAGACTCAATATTTTGATAGCCCGTTTTTGGACCACCTATAAAATCTTCCTATACTGTTTGAGTGTTTTCTGAACTGCAGACAAACAAACAGCAAGATAAGATGCAAATAACATTTTTGTAAATCCTTATTGGCATCCAGTCCCATTCCCCCATCACCCACCCTACTAAATTACTCACATTATTGCCCAAATCTGCCCTCCAACCCTGAAAAGAGTCCAAGGGTGTCCCCACCCACTCAACCCCTCTTCAAATTCTGAAAAAAAAATCCCTTGGTCTTTTTCTAATCCTCACCCTCTCCCCTTTCCCCTTCCGTCCACAATCCCATCTCGAATCCCCTACCTGATCCTGCACCCTAAAAGACCCTCAGAGCACAAGCTTAATGTCTAACACCAGAAAAAAGATCAGCCCCAGCCATATAAAATGCCCTAGCACCAAACAGACTCATCCCAGATCTCCCATCCTTCTGAAAACTGGTAAAAACATAAACCGTTGAAGCCCTGTATAACATTAATCCTGTATAATCTAATCTCCATAAATATATATGGATATATAAACCCTAGGCCCACTCTACTAAACTTGCTGTTTTCACAAACAGTATTTGATATATCTGATATACTTCTGTATAATCACCTGCACTCTGATTTGAACCTCTATTGCACTAAATCATTCTGAGATTTGCATATTGGATTTTAAATATCTGCAATAGAACCTGTAACATGCTTTGGGCTCTTGTTGGAAAAGCATGAATGATGATTTGACATAAAGCTGGTATCTTATGATGATATGATTATTTAAACAGAATGCAATACATAGTCTAATGAGAACAGAATATAAAATGCCAAACCTCGGTAAAGTACGGATTCCATAAGATGACACTTTGGTTCACAAAGAGCTGCTGGCCAGTTGATTCTGATAATTTAAAATTTCCAACACTGCTGCTGATGAATAAGCCATTGGGGAGCAGGAGCCAGTTTATGATGTCATAGTGAACTGGCACATTCCCTTTCTCATCAAAGAAGATCTCATATCCATCAGGGGTTTTAAAGTGAACATTTTTAATGTATTGGTTGAGCTACAAATGAAAACAAGGTTAGAAAATTCTGTCTCAGACTAGACCTGAAACCTTTTCAATTGATGCTACTGCACACTTGATTCAAACTTTTGCTAAATTAACCTCATAGTGTATCTATTATCATATACCCAATGTAAGCACACATTTTTCTGAGCCTAAAAATTGTGAATAGATGTGATACTTAATTGACAGGGTCATTAAGAAACACGTGACAAGGACCTAATGTACGCGATACCGACCGCATCTCGGTGCTAAAATTTAAATCAGGGGGAGGGAAGGAGTGTGGGTGGGTTTGGGCAGGGCTATGGCCCGGCAGTGCTGTGAACAATAATGTTTTCCACATTATCACTGCTTCAATGGCAGGGGAGAAAGACTGATACTTCACTTTCAATGCATATCCAGCATAGCTCTCTGCTTCAACGGCAGGTGAGGAAGTTTGACACTTCACACATATCCAGCATAGCTCTCTGCTTCAACGGCAGGGGAGTAAGTCTGATATTTCACTCTCAATGCAAAGCCAGCATAGCTCTCTGCTTCAAAGGCAGGGGGGAATGAAGAAAAGGGGATCTATACAGACAACGACCAATGACTGAATTATATAGTCTGGGTAAACAAATAAGCATGGGTGTAGCTTGCTTATTGCGGTGGTTAATACCCCTAACTAATTAAGCTATTTCACTTAGATGCAGTTCCAACACTGCTCTCTATATTAATGGCGGGGTGGAAGGGAAATAGAACCAAAAGGTTACTAAGGGCCAAGAGTAACAGATAAGTATGAGAAAAAAAAAAGTGCGAAAGCTTGCTGGGCAGACTGGATGGGCTTTTTTTGGTCTTCTTCTGCCTTCATTTCTATCACTGGCAGTACTGCAGGAAATTATACCACCTTTTCACATGGCACAGTGAGGGCAAAAGTGTGTGGCCTACTCGCAACCGCGAAAGGCAAAATCGCGCCACCGCGATGTGGCCAGCTGTATACATTTGCCAGTGACCCTTTTTTCCCTATGGGCCATCATATAGCAGAATGATAAACCCTACGGTGAGTTATTACAATAAGAAAACATAAAGGGGTAGATTTTAAAAGATGTGTGCGCATGGTTATAAACACGCGCAGGGCTCAATGCATTGCGGGAGGCATGTATTTTATAAAGTTTGCGCATTTGTGCACATATGTGCGCTTGTTTCATCCGTGACTTGTGTGCATCCGTTGTGCACATTGTGGGTATTTGTGCACATCATGCCTTTGCGAGCTCCCCATGCACACACGAACGTGAGGGAGGGACTTCCTGCTCCTTCAGTGTATGCAAAATGGCTGGCAGGGGGAAGCGGCCAAATTTCACCACCAGGGACCTATCTCTGCTTGCGTCCCTGGTGGTGGAGAAAGAAAGGTGCCTCTTCCCCATACCTGGACACAGGACACACTACCCCCGCCTAAGGAGGGCCTGGCAGGAGGTGCAGGCCTGATTTAATCAGAGGGCTTCCCACCCCCGTGGAGTAAGTTGACAGTCTTTACAGTTATGCAATTTACTGCAGATGGGGGCACTGTCAGGGTGAAGGTCGCGTTAGGCCTGGGAGGAGGAAAGTGAGTGAGAAACAGAATGTTATAGTATAGGGTTATGGATGGAGAGTGTAATGTTAACCCCCAAAGATTATTTGCATTGTTTATTTGCATCATGTCTATTGAACCTCAGTATTATGATTCTTCAAGGTAGCAAAATGTTGGTATAGCACTCATTGTCACATACCAGTATGCAAGTCCTGTTAGCACCTACACTCATGGTACTCTTTCCATTTTTTCCAATGGATAGAGGACCTGAAGAAGAAGATCCAGTGGCTGCGCCTAAAGAAGAGGAGGTGGCAGAGCAGTTGCGGGCGGAGTGGGCTGGGCCTGGTGGTAAGTAGGGATGTGAATCGTTTTCCATATCGTCTTAACGATAGAAATCGTGTGGCAGGAGAAGAAAATCGTGTTTGGCACGATTATTTCATTGAAAAATCGTTAAAAATCGTTTTTTCCGATTAGTGCGCACTAACGAGTTAGTGCGCACTAACTCAAAATGATACAAATAGACACTTTTCAGGTCACTGAAGGTCAGTTAGGAATGAATATGTGTTCCTATTGGCTGGCAGCCCTCTTATCTATTGATGTTACCAAGGTTTCCACTGAGGTGATGGTTGGGGGGATGGGAAATGGAACTGGAAACTCATGAACACCAACAGAAAATGAAACAAAGTGTTCACACTTCCCAGGTCAGTAAAGGTCACTTAAGAATGAATATGTATTCCTATTGGCTGGCTGTGCTCTTATCTATTGATGTTACCAAGGTTACCACTGAGGTAATGGTTGGGGGGATGTGAAATGGAAACAGTTGGAAGCTTGACATGTGATGATCAGCACTCACGTGACTAGAACTTCTTTGTTTATTATTTTTGTTAGCAGGCACCTGAAATGCTAGTGCATGTTGAATTTGCCAATCACTGTGCATTTTAGAAAGGTGGTCCTGGCTGGAACTGTACACAGTTCAAATATATGTAATTGATTGTTGGTAAGTGTATTTTTTAAGTAGCCACACTGGCACAAGTATGTTTACTTTTCCTCCTACTTAACTCACTAGCTCAGCTTTGTAAGAAGGGCTTCTCTGCTTGAGTGAGGGTCAGGCAGCTCCCCCCTGTCTGTGCAGCCAGCCTCTCACTAGTAATGCAGGGAGGGAGCTGTCTCAGACTTCACCATCCTCCTCCCCCCCCCCCCTCACCCACACACCATTCACTAGCTGGGACATGGGGGAAGTCAGGAGTGAGGGTCAGGCAGCTCCCCCCTGTCTGTGAAGCCAGCCTCTCACTAGTAATGCAGGGAGGGAGCTGTCTCAGACTTCACCATCCTCCCCCCCCCCCCCCCTCACCCACACACCATTCACTAGCTGGGACATGGGGGAAGTCAGGAGTGAGGGTCAGGCAGCTCCCCCCTGTCTGTGAAGCCAGCCTCTCACTAGTAATGCAGGGAGGGAGCTGTCTCAGACTTCACCATCCTCCCCCCCCCCCCCCTCACCCACACACCATTCACTAGCTGGGACATGGGGGAAGTCAGGAGTGAGGGTCAGGCAGCTCCCCCCTGTCTGTGAAGCCAGCCTCTCACTAGTAATGCAGGGAGGGAGCTGTCTCAGACTTCACCATCCTTCCCCCCCCCTCACTCACACACCATTCACTAGCTGGGACATGGGGGAAGTCAGGAGTGAGGGTCAGGCAGCTCCCCCCTGTCTGTGAAGCCAGCCTCTCACTAGTAATGCAGGGAGGGAGCTGTCTCAGACTTCACCATCCTCCCCCCCCCCCTCACCCACACACCATTCACTAGCTGGGACATGGGGGAAGTCAGGAGTGAGGGTCAGGCAGCTCCCCCCTGTCTGTGAAGCCAGCCTCTCACTAGTAATGCAGGGAGGGAACTGTCTCAGACTTCACCATCCTCCCCCCCCCCCCCCTCACCCACACACCATTCACTAGCTGGGACATGGGGGAAGTCAGGAGTGAGGGTCAGGCAGCTCCCCCCTGTCTGTGAAGCCAGCCTCTCACTAGTAATGCAGGGAGGGAGCTGTCTCAGACTTCACCATCCGCCCCCCCCCCTCACCCACACACCATTCACTAGCTGGGACATGGGGGAAGTCAGGAGTGAGGGTCAGGCAGCTCCCCCCTGTCTGTGAAGCCAGCCTCTCACTAGTAATGCAGGGAGGGAGCTGTCTCAGACTTCACCATCCTCCTCCCCCCCCCCCCCCACCCACACACCATTCACTAGCTGGGACATGGGGGAAGTCAGGAGTGAGGGTAAGGCAGCTCCCCCCTGTCTGTGAAGCCAGCCTCTCACTAGTAATGCAGGGAGGGAGCTGTCTCAGACTTCACCATCCTCCCCCCCCCCCTCACCCACACACCATTCACTAGCTGGGACATGGGGGCAGTCAGGAGTGAGGGTCAGGCAGCTCCCCCCTGTCTGTGAAGCCAGCCTCTCACTAGTAATGCAGGGAGGGAGCTGTCTCAGACTTCACCATCCTCCCCCCCCCCCCTCACCCACACACCATTCACTAGCTGGGACATGGGGGAAGTCAGGAGTGAGGGTCAGGCAGCTCCCCCCTGTCTGTGAAGCCAGCCTCTCACTAGTAATGCAGGGAGGGAGCTGTCTCAGACTTCACCATCCTCCCCCCCCCCCCCCCTCACCCACACACCATTCACTAGCTGGGACATGGGGGAAGTCAGGAGTGAGGGTCAGGCAGCTCCCCCCTGTCTGTGAAGCCAGCCTCTCACTATTAATGCAGGGAGGGAGCTGTCTCAGACTTCACCATCCTCCTCCCCCCCCCCCTCACCCATACACCATTCACTAGCTGGGACATGGGGGAAGTCAGGAGTGAGGGTCAGGCAGCTCCTCCCTGTCTGTGAAGCCAGCCTCTCACTAGTAATGCAGGGAGGGAGCTGTCTCAGACTTCACCATCCTCCCCCCCCCCCTCACCCACACACCATTCACTAGCTGGGACATGGGGGAAGTCAGGAGTGAGGGTCAGGCAGCTCCCCCTTGTCTGTGAAGCCAGCCTCTCACTAGTAATGCAGGGAGGGAGCTTTCTCAGACTGGTATCAGGGTCAGGGCACTGTGTGCAGGAAGATCACAACACTCCTGGTATTAATAGGGATAGGGCACTGTAAGAGATGACTGTAGTAGTTTGAATAAAGATCTGATGTTTCTGCTCTCCTCACACCAAACAAAAACAACACACAAGCAGAGAAGCCCTTCTTACAAAGCTGAGCTAGTGAGTTAAGTAGGAGGAAAAGTAAACATACTTGTGCCAGTGTGGCTACTTAAAAAATACACTTACCAACAATCAATTACATATATTTGAACTGTGTACAGTTCCAGCCAGGACCACCTTTCTAAAATGCACAGTGATTGGCAAATTCAACATGCACTAGCATTTCAGGTGCCTGCTAACAAAAATAATAAACAAACAAGTTCTAGTCACGTGAGTGCTGATCATTACATTACTTTTTTTGTCAAGCTTCCAACTGTTTCCATTTCACATCCCTCCAACCATTACCTCAGTGTTAGCCTTGGTAACATCAATAGATAAGAGCACAGCCAGCCAATAGGAATACATACATACATATTCATTCCTAAGTGACCTTTACTGACCTGGGAAGTGTGAACACTTTGTTTCATTTTCTGTTGGTGTTCGTTAGTTTCCAGTTCCATTTCCCATCCCCCCAACCATCACCTCAGTGGTAACCTTGGTAACATCAATAGATAAGAGGGCAGCCAGCCAATAGGAACACATATTCATTCCTAACTGACCTTCAGTGACCTGGAAAGTGTTTATTTGTATCATTTTCAGTTAGTGCGCACTAAATCGAGTTAGTGCGCACTAACGGGGAGTTAGTGCGCACTAACTCGAGTTAGTGCGCACTAACACGATTTAACGTTTTTTAACGATAAATCGTTAGAATTTCTATTGTATCGTGTTCTATAACGATTTAAGACGATATAAACATTATCGGACGATAATTTTAATCGTTGAAAAACGATTCACATCCCTAGTGGTAAGTGAGCCTTCCCTGCTAATGGAATGTTCTTACATGATCTTGCACATGCATGTACTGTTTATTCTGACCCCCTCCTTTTGTTTTAAAATGCTGCAGAACCTGAACAAGGCCAGGAAAGGCCAGGCCCAGCTATGGCACCCGAACCACCAGCAGTCACTCCAGGGGGGGAGCCAGATTCTCCCCTACCAGGCAACATCGCAAATGTTAAAATAAATGTTTTTACTGTTTACCACAGGTGTGTTTATTTTAGATGAGGGCAGACTGGTAGAAGGGAGGGTGGTGATGGCTGGAAGGGGGAGGGGTCATGGATGGAAAGGAGGGTCAAGGGGGAAGGGGGAATGTTATTGATGGGTGGGGGTCATGGATGGAAGGCTGGCTCAAGGCAGGGGGAAGGGAGGCATTGATGGAAGGGTGGGTCATGGAAGGGGGATGAGGGCTCATGAAAGGGGGGATGGTAGGGATGTGAATCGTTTTAGGACGATTAAAATTATCGTCCGATAATTTTAATATCGTCTTAAACCGTTATGGAACACAATACAATAGAGATTCTAACGATTTATCGTTATAAATCGTTAGAATCGTGAGCCGGCACACTAAAACCCCCTAAAACCCACCCCCGACCCTTTAAATTAAATCCCCCACCCTCCCGAACCCCCCCCAAATGAGTTAAATAACCTGCGGGTCCAGCGGCGGTCCGGAACGGCAGCGGTCCGGAACGGGCTCCTGCTCCTGAATCTTGTTGTCTTCAGCCGGCGCCATTTTCCAAAATGGCGCCGAAAAATGGCGGCGGCCATAGACGAACACGATTGGATGGCAGGAGGTCCTTCCGGACCCCCGCTGGACTTTTGGCAAGTCTCGTGGGGGTCAGGAGGCCCCCCACAAGCTGGCCAAAAGTTCCTGGAGGTCCAGCGGGGGTCAGGGAGCGATTTCCCACCGCGAATCGTTTTCGTACGGAAAATGGCGCCGGCAGGAGATCGACTGCAGGAGGTTGTTCAGCGAGGCGCCGGAACCCTCGCTGAACGACCTCCTGCAGTCGATCTCCTGCCGGCGCCATTTTCCGTACGAAAACGATTCGCGGCGGGAAATCGCTCCCTGACCCCCGCTGGACCTCCAGGAACTTTTGGCCAGCTTGTGGGGGGCCTCCTGACCCCCACGAGACTTGCCAAAAGTCCAGCGGGGGTCCGGAAGGACCTCCTGCCGTCCAATCGTGTTCGTCTATGGCCGCCGCCATTTTTCGGCGCCATTTTGGAAAATGGCGCCGGCTGAAGACAACAAGATTCAGGAGCAGGAGCCCGTTCCGGACCGCTGCCGTTCCGGACCGCCGCTGGACCCGCAGGTTATTTAACTCATTGGGGGGGGTTCGGGAGGGTGGGGGATTTAATTTAAAGGGTCGGGGGTGGGTTTTAGGGGGTTTTAATGTGCCAGTTTTGCTATTTTTAGATTTTTCACGATTTTTCATGATTTTTCACGATATTTTACCCCCCCAAACGGCAACAATACGATTCCCTCCCCCTCCCAGCCGAAATCGATCGTTAAGACGATCGAGGACACGATTCACATCCCTAGGGGATGGTATGGATGGCAGGGGGTGTGGGTGAAGCAAGGGTGGTGAATGGGAGTATAGTACTAATCAATAATATGTACAAAGAAAAAGAGACTGCTTTCTTTGATGGTAACACTTCAACAAATCTTCCAACGGTCAAGGAGGAACAACCAGCTGACAAGCCAAGGATGTATTGCACAATCAGCATCACCAGTGTTGCAATGAAGATCGGCAGCGCCCTCACCAGGTACACATATAGCTGTGATGTCCAACTACATGAACATGCATCACATATAGGAAAACACATGACTAAGATTGCCCTAGCTATCTTCTCATTGTTTCTTCATAGCTGTGGGCCGCAGGGAGGCCCTCAGGGCTGTGTAGCAAAAAAGTATTTTAGTTAGATATAGGTTTATGTGTTTATTTATTTTATACATTGTTACTATAATATAGCTGATGGAGGATAGGTTACACACTCACAGGGGGGTCATTGTAGTGCACATAAGGATCATAAAGAAAACATGGTTAAGGAGGAACTGCTGAGGGACAGAACACCTTTGTACTTACCATCCCTATTCCTTTTTCTACTATTAGAGAGAGAGAATATGAATGCTGCAGTATTATACTGACCATGTAGAGGGGGCAACCTTAGGCCAAAATATATCAGTAAATCACAGACTCTCAAAATATCACAGCACATGCATAGTCTATTTTCTTCTTGAACATCGCATCCACATGCTCATATTTCTTTAGGACAAGAAATGCAAAATAGTTTTTGTAACCTCACCACTGTTAGAAAGCTTCAGGTTGCCCCCAGCCTGGAAAAAACCAATCTTGTTCCAGGTATGTAATACAGGTCCCTTCTACCTCTCAAAATCCATCAACATACCAAGCTATAGAATACCTTCTGGCTACAAGAAAGTTTGCAGAGCTAGTATAGTGTGAAGAGATTCAAGTGACATACAAATGTGAGCAGCTACAATACACTGATTTATGAACTCACATAGGCATGTGAGAAGCAGATAAGACATGTTTGAAAGCGAAAGTCTGGCATGGATCCTTTTATAGAGCAAACACTGAAAAGACCAAATCAGAGATACAAACTCTCTACACAAGTATCCCTGAACTGATAAACATTACTCCTAGGCATGAATTAGGAAAGCATTCTTACCTAAACATTTTACTCTTATTCCTATCACTGCAGCATACAACACACCAGTATGTGCACATACTTGTGAACACTGCAGGATCAGGCTTGTAGGGTCACAGAGAAGGTCAACTCAATCATAGCCAGCTGCTAATCAACCCACTCCTCCATCCAGTAAGGCAGACAAGTGTTCAGGTTCTTCCCAATGATGAAGCTTTACCTTCCAAATGCACACCTTGATTGCTTAAACTGCCTCATCACAGGAGGGGTCCGGCCTATAATAGCCCTGGTGAACACTGCAGGATCAGACTTGCAGGTCAACTCAATCATGGCCAGCTGATAATCAAGCCACTCCCCCACCTAGCAAGGCAGTCAGGTCCTCCCCAATGTTAAAGAGTGGATAGAGACAAAGGCGAATATTATATTAACTCTTGTTAATTATATTATATTAACTCTTGTAGGTTAAGAATCTTCAGTTACCATGGCAAAATGAAACAGCACACACATGTGTGCCAGCAATTTATATTGTAATGCACAGAAATCAACTCACACGCACATGTTGGATATCATTGATAATAGCTATACGCACATTTTCCTGCGTGCACAGGCCTATTAATGTTAATATACAGTGTGCCCAAATCAGCCAGCGTGCACATGTTCCACATCAATTTTAATGGATGGCACACTTAACTGCAATATGTAAGATAGGACCCACCTGTGCACATAATTTATATGGAGTGAGGGGCAAATTAGTCTGCCTACAAAATAATCAATTGCCCACTCACTGGCTACCTTCACCATGTCTCAAGCATGTGCAGCTCTCACAAGTCCAAATTCTTGCCAGCTGAGGTGGACATGTTGTTGAGCATATCATGCAGTACCAGAATCTGCTGTATGGTCCCCAGTCGAAGAGGGTGGGTGCTACAGGAAGGAGCAGATATGGAAGGGATCAGGCACGCTGTCAACTCTGTGTTCCACCACAACCATAGCATTGGGGAATTGATGCACAAGTGGAAGGACTGAGGAGACTTGTGAAGTGGAAGCAAGTCAGGAAGAATGCAGAGGGAGAAGGCAGCTACATCAGCATCACTCCCTCTGAGCAGCTGATACTCAGCACCTTATCTGAGGTAGCTCTGGGTGGAGTTGGCCAGCTTGTCACCATGCCTTGCCTATGGCAGGAAGGTGAGCATAGTAATAACATTTTTTTAAAGTAGAATGTACTCATATTCATCACGTATTAAGCCAGCCTTTTTAAAGCTACTCCCATAGTAAATGTATTCATGTACTGTATGCAAACCAAAATTGGTGACATCTCTACCTATCCATATATACACAGTATAGAGTACAGCAATTTCTGTTAAGCTCTGTAATGAACATAAGGCCCATTGTTTTTTGGGCAATCATTATCTTAATATTGTAGTAATGCATGGTCTACACATTTATGTACAAAGCCAGTATACACCTTGTATTTGCTGCGACTTTGTTCATATAAGCTAGGTCAAAGTGTGCAGTAGGCTTTCATGTGTGTATGAAGAAATGCTGTCAGTATGTATATTGGCCTAATAAAGTTGATTCTTTAATGTCTACTTGCATAGCCTATATATTAAAATGCATAGTGGAGGTTCTTTGTTAGGGCCTATGTAGAGTGACCATATATCTCCATGAGAAAAAGAAAGTGCGCCATCTTGTGCTCCTACCATGTAACAAGGGCTGACCAATGGCACCGGTAGCCCCTGTGACATAGAAGGTCAAAGGCTATCGGCGCCATTTTGAATACCGGCAGCTGAGGGTGTGGGTGCAGGAGATAGCTCCCGGACCCCCCGCTGGTCTACCAGGGAGTTTTGGTAAAACTTGGGGGGGAGGGAGGTCAGGAGGGTGGAGGGTTGTTTTAGCTCGGAAACAAATAAGAATTAACGTATGTATGTATTGGCGGCCCCCCTTGCTGAATGAAATGTATCTGCCCCCCGACGAATATGAATCCTGAATATAACGTATGGCATCCCTCTGCACATCCCTACTGATTTATTCTTTACATTTGCATTTGAGTGCCCAAGTAGCTCCTGGTAAATGGGAAAAACCATGAACCCACTCTGGGCTTACCACAATGCATGCAATGAGATAGTGTTCTGCTTTTCTTAGAAAAATCACTAGAGGAATCAGAACAACTTTTCAATGAAAGCAAAATGGTAAAACCAGGACTGGATTGGTTGTCCCCCTTGACATGGAGCTGTATGCTCACCCTAGGCCTATCTCCATGGCTACTTTCCACCTCACAAGGACCCCAATAGAAACAAAATGTCATGTGCCCCTGCAGTGGAAATAACATTTGTGGTCTTTTCTTGTTTTTTTTTTAATCTAGCCACTTTCCTGAATCTTCAAAGAACAGGGCCTTGTGTTTGTGTAACTGGTAGCCTGTGCCACAAATCTGTGCTTCACAGTGAAAGTGCTCTGTCTCCTCTGAAATTCTTATTCCCCAAGCACTCTGCTGCCTGGCTTTAGGCCTCCTTCTGCCACAAGGAATATAACCTGGAGTATAAAACTGGGTTGTGGCTATATAGATTGCCTTGGTCTATCTAGTGCAACATGTATCCCATATGAACCAAAGTACATAACATACTAATGGGCAGTGTGTGATCATTTTATTATGTTTTGGTTTTTTTTAGAGGATCCAGATGATGAGCGTCCTGGACTTGCACCTAGACAACCCCAAAGGCTGTAATGTCATCTGCTTGCAATCCCAGACTCCTCGAATGAAGAGAAATGGGGAGCCCATGAACAGCTGGAACAGTCTAAGGAGGAAGAGGAGCAGCAGTGGCAGGAAGAAGAGCCAGAAGACACACTGGCTGATGTGCTTCAGGATTGCCCGCAGGACAACAATGCTTCTGACCAGCCCAAACCTGAACTGGTTGCCAGTTAGGCTGAGACACTGTTTTTGATGTATTGGCAATCCGCAATGTATATGTCCCTATTCGTTGTATTCATGGGGAAGCGAAACATATTGTGACTCCCCATGAATATAACTTATCATCCGTTCCATACATTTGGCAGTGCACGCTTTTCTTCGCCGCCATTTGCAATCGGAGGACGCCATTTGGGTGTATCCAGAGCCAAAAACCAGCCCTTTCCAGTGAGTCATCAGTGACCTCACAGCCCTGTCAGAGTGGGTCGGACAGGTTGGCACGGATACCGGATGCAACGTATTAGCGATAACATTTTTTGAAATGCACTGAATGCAGCCAATCACGCTGTCATTCAGTGCTCGGTGACGATTTTCCTGCTGACCCAGCACTATATATACTTAAGCACACGGCGTGCCACGCACTTTCTTTGCAGGGGTGGTGTGGGGAGGTGGTCTCTACGGAAGGTGGCTGCACTTAGAGCTAGTATGAGTTCAGAAATCTGCATTTAATTGCTAGCTAGGCTAGTTACGTAAGAGAAAAAAATATTTATTCCTTATTTTGCTGCAGTGCCAGCTAGCCCTGTGTTTTTTAAGCAGTTTATTTAAGTGATCTGAGATGGGGGTCATGAGGAGAGTGGAAGTTTACCTTCATTTCAGCTGCTTGAGCCCGAGGGTAGGAGAGTGCTGCCCGAACGGAGCCTGAAACCATATGCAGCTGTGATTTTTTTCCTGTTGACGCCGGAGGGGCGTGTACTAGGGGCGAACCCGGAAGTCCTGCTTACTTAAGAGAGCCTGCAGCGATACCTCTCTGGGTCGTGAGGAGAGTGGAAGTTTACCTTCATTTCAGCTGCTTGAGCCCGAGGGTAGGAGAGTGCTGCCCGAACGGAGCCTGAAACCATCTGCAGCTGTGATTTTTTTCCTGTTGACGCCGGAGGGGCGTGTACTAGGGGCGAACCCGGAAGTCCTGCCTACTTAAGAGAGCCTGCAGCGATACCTCTCTGGGTCGTGAGGAGAGTGGAAGTTTACCTTCATTTCAGCTGCTTGAGCCCGAGGGTAGGAGAGTGCTGCCTGAACGGAGCCTGAAACCATCTGCAGCTGTGATTTTTTTCCTGTTGACGCCGGAGGGGCGTGTACTAGGGGCGAACCCGGAAGTCCTACCTACTTAAGAGAACCTACAGCGGCGCGCAGACGACGCCGGCGCGCGCGCTAAAGGGGCGCGCTGTCGAGAAGGACTTTGCCGGATTTCGCCGAGATTCACCGGGATAAGCTAACCTAGTTGTATTGGACATATTTCCTGCTTTATTGGCTACTGATACAAATCCCTGGTACAACGGCGCTCCTCCAGGTAGGACTGAATTTATTCTATCTCTCCTCACGATCTCCAAAGTGGATCCTTCTTAAGTAAACATATACATCGAACCTCCAACACAAGTTTGTCCTTGATTAGATTCCTGGTTTACTATTGTTCAAAATGCCACACACGAAAAGGAAGGCGAAAATAAAGCCTTCAAGTGATGTGGCTGATACTTTTACTGGACAAAAAACTGTGCTGGATTGGTTAGACCCATTGAATACCCCGGTAGGGCAGGCCGCTGGAGGGATAGCACTGGAACGGAGTACTACCTCCTTGGCCACTGAAATATCATTGAGCCCTGGGGCGCCGGTTCCTCCATCTCCACCTGGTAAATGGGAAGGATTCTCCCCAGAAAACCCGAGTGGTTTATCAGAGGAAAATGTGAGCTCTGTGGACTTTAGAGAGGGATTGGAAAAACAAATTGAGAAAATGAACCCCATTGACCAGGAAAAACGTGACGAAAAATCAATGGAAATGTTGGAAAACTTTACACAAATACCGAGGGAATTTAGTACGCCAAGAAATGTTGACCCTATCAATAGCAATAAAGAAAAGATTGAAGTGATAATTAAAATGGATACTCTACCAAGTAAACCTGTAAATGTAACATTAGAGAGCTTATGGAATTACATGGAAAAGTTAGATGTTTCTTTAAATAAATTGACGGAAGTAGCTATTAAAACTTCTAACTCACTAGCTCAACATACAACAGAGCTGGGAAAACAAAGAGAAGAAATGAAAGTCATGGATAAAAGGATACTCCAGGTTGAAAAAATTCAATGTCATCAGATGGTAAAGGAGAATTAAGTAGATTTAAGACTGGAAAACTTAGAAAATACAGTTAGATCTTTAAATTTAAGAATTAATAATTTCCCAGTGATAAGAAAAATGGATCCTATTGAGTTGTTTAAGAGCTACCTAAATCAAGTTTTAAAAATACCTGAGAAATGTATGCCAGTAATTGTAAAGGCTTTCTAGTTGGGAGTAAGGAAAAAAGAATGTGATTTAGAACATCAAGTTAAAAATGGTAAAGAGATAGGAGTTGGGGAAAATTCCATAGATTTATCTGACCTCCTACAAAAATCTCAGGAGGATATTGAAATAAAAACAAGGGAAACCCTTTTAGTGCAATTTGCTTTTGCTTCAGATAGGGACAACACAATGAGATTTTTCTTTCGTAATAGACTCCTAACTTTTTACGGTCAAAAGGTGTGGGTTTTCCCAGATTTTGTTAAAAATACCCAAATTCGTAGGAGGAACTTCCTACAATATAGGAAAACAGTGCAAGAAAAAGGGGGGAATTTTACATTGAAGTATCCCTGCAAATGCATTATTAAATTGGAAGGGAAAATCTATGTATTCCATGATCCACAGGGTCTCAAAGATCTCCTCGTGATTAATGAACAGCAAGATAAAATTAGGTCTTAGACAGATGTATATTTTCACTGTTATGTCTTTTTTTATCCTTATTACCGTTCAATATTTTGAAGTATCCACTTTATTTCCTTAAAATATCTTGAATGAAAGATGAAAGATAAAGATGTTGCAAGAAATTGTAATTTGACATGTATTTAATTCTGACATTCAAGACAATTTTCCAATGTAAGTTTGTTTATTGTATTAAAGATGAAAGCAATAAATAAAGAATTAAGAAGTGATCTGAGATGGTCTCTCTGTGCCAGGGAGAGAAGCTGCTAGGCTAGGCTAGGCAAGGCCCTGTGACAGTGGGTACTGGGTAATTTAGCAGACTGAAATTTATTATTGGGACAGTCTGTGCAGTGAAATCCCTAGTCTGCCTCTTTTGTGCTTACAAGCAAGCTGTATGTGTGCACACCATACACATTAGTGCATAGCAAGGCACTGTGACAGTGGGCACTGGGTAGTTTAGCAGAGTAAACTTTATTATTGGGACAGTCTGTGCAGTGAAATCCCCAGTCGGCCTCTTTTGTGCTTACAAGCAAGCTGTATGTGTGCACACCATACACATTAGTGCATAGCAAGGCACTGTGACAGTGGGCAGCCAGTAGGTACTAGGCAGTGACATTAAATCCATAAGGTCAGGGAAAGCTAGATGTGGTCAAGTGATTGGGACTGGCAGAGGAGGCACTTCAAAAGGTACTAGTGCCAGTCTCTCATTAAAGTTAAAAAGGGACCTGTTGCAATCTAAACTCTTTGGAGGGGCAGGCAGTTCCATCCAAAAAAAAAATGAAATCTGACCATGATGCATGGCCATCGCCACCACCTGTTTCTGACCCTGTAGTTTTGGAGGTGAGGGAAGTGGAGGCTGAGTCATGCCAGACAAAATGTCGACACCCAAAAGCAGCAGAGGGAGAGAAGTCTTGACTAAGACTTAGCATTGACAATGTAGCGCAGTCACTGTTTGCTTCTGATTCAGATGAAGAATCATCTTGTGTGGGATTCTCATCAGAAACGGAAAAAGTAATAGCTGACGAAGCTTTAGGAGGATCAGTTAGTCCTGTCTTAGCCTCCACTTCACTGCAGCAGGAGAGAGATGAAAGTGATGAGGAGGAAGAAGAGCAGTCAGCGCAGGCACAGAGAATGACTGAGGCCCCTGGCATTGCTTCAGAGTGCACCCACTACTTCAGCTCCAGTGCAAGCATCCACCCTAATGCTATCCTGGGGTAGGAGGCAGGCAACCTCAAAAGTTGTAACCAGGAGCATTGGGGAAATGATTGCCCTTGATGACCAGCCCTTGCAGTTAGTGGAGAATGTGGGTTTCAAGCATTTTCTGAAGGCCGTAGTTCCAAATTACAAAGTCCCCTCCAAAACCACATTTAGCAGAAAGGTCATCCCCAGCCTGTACAAGCAGTGTTGCAGTCGCATCCAAGTGCTGCTAGCTAAGGCAGAGGGGAGTGTGCATTTCATCTGCGATATCTGGACCACCATGAATGCTGCACACTCTTGCCTCTTCTTGACAGCACACTGGTGGGACCTTGCTGAGGCAGGGCAGACAGCAGTTCTATTACTGACCAAGTATCAGGCTGGAGGTGGGCTTTACTGCACACCCACCTGACGGACTAGGCCCATACCGCAGCCAATATTCTAGCATGCATCAGACAGATGCTGGAGGGCTGGAAACTACACCAGCGAGACAGGAATCCTCAGATAGAGTTATTTGTCACAGACAATGGTGCAAACATGGTTAAGGCAATAAACGATGGGCGCTTTAAGAACATCCGATGTTTTGCACACACTCTGCACCTGGTAGTGAAGTCAGCTCTGGGGTTGAATTCCAATGACAAAGAGAATGAATACCTGCATAGTAGGGATATGCAGCCAGAAAGTATTCATTGCATTCGGGATACGTATTCGTCATGGGGCGTATTTGATGCATTCGGACGTATGCCGCCCCAATACGTTGATACGTGCATTTTTTTTCCGGTTCCCATTAAAGACAATGAGGGAAGGATTTGCAGCCTATTTTTGGCTGCAGAATTGGGGTTTTATTATCAATTTTGATGAAACTTCTGGGAGCAATCATCAGAACAACAAAAGAGCTTCAAGGTACTTAGACTGTGGCAAAGTCGCACCAAAGTGGCATGAATAGCCTAAGACACTGTAAAGGAGCAAAGGGGTACCAGAAATGGCAAGAATGCTTTAACAGAGGCACAAAGCAGCAGCGAGAGTGTCAAAAACACACCACAGCTTCAAAAGAGAGCACCGATAACAGATACATGAACCCTCGAAGGCAGCATGACAGGCAAAGCGGCAAGACTAGTGGCATTGACATCCTATAGCACAATGAAGGGGGAACAGAGCAAGAAGAAAAACTAGCACCAACACAATGAGGAACCATAATAGTGGCAAGAACACCACAAGGAGTTGAGTGAGTCATCTGGTGATTGGCAGCAAGGCAGAGTGGCAGAAGGTTTATAGGGGCAAGACAGGCTGGCAGAGCCGAGGTAGTCAGTTCCCTGTGGTTTGATAAGGGAAAGACAAGGAGGCAAGACAAGACGAGGCTCTGCATGTGGTGGGACTGTCAACTGGGTGTACTGTACACCCGACCCGTCTTGAAACAGGGACCAGGGAGTCTAACATGAGTGCTAGGACCTGAAACATGATGAACTATGCCTGGGTGGGGTGGAGCATCTGCGGGTGCCAATTTTGGTGGTAGTAGAAAATATTCAAACAAGAGCCCTGGGGAGAGTTCGCTTTCCTATGAGCAGGAAAGGGCTTCCTTGGAATGTATTGGCCCCTAGAGTGAAGCCCGAGCTTTAAAAGCGTGGCAACCTGGAGCAAGTTGCAAATTGAACAGAGGTTAAACATGGGTCAACAGGTCCTAAGAGATACGCTGCAACACCGTGGAGAGTTCCCTTTCCTATGAGCAGGAAAGGGCTTCCTTAGAATGGGTTGGTCACTAGAGTGGAGCACAAACCTTCAAAGCGTGGCGACCTGGAGCAGGGTCTTACTGTGAGCATGGTTTCACTGTGTTTGCTAGAGGTGTGCATCCGTTTTCAACGTATTTGTAATCCGCAACTTATCTTGTCCTATTGTTAAATACGTGGGGAGGCAAAACGCATCGCGACTCCCCATGTATTTAACAGATTTCTGTTTTATTCGGCCTCCTAAATAAAAATTTAAACCCCCCACCCTCTTGACCCCCCCAAGACTTACCAAAACTCCCTGGTGGTCCAGCGGGGAATCCAGAAGCCATCCCTGCATTCTCACACCCTCGTTTGCCGGTTTCATCACGGCGCCGATAGCCTGTGTCACGGGGCTACCGGTGTCATTGGTCAGCCCCTGTCACATGGTCACCGGCGCCATCTTGTGCTCATACCATGTGACAGGGGCTGACCAATGGCACCGGTAGCCCCTGTGACATAGTATGGGCAAAGGCTATCGGCGCCATTTTTGAGTCCTGGCATCGGACGGCCGGCATGCAGGAGGTCACTCCGGGACCCCTGTTGGACCCACAGGGACTTTTGGCCAGCTTGGGGGGCCTCCTGACCCCCACAAGACTTGCCAAAAGTCCAGCGGGGGTCTGGGAACGACCTCCTGCACGCCGGCCGATGCCAATACTCAAAATGGCGCAGATCACCTTTGCCCTCACTATGTCACACAAAGTGAGGGCAAAGGCGATCGGCGCCATTTTGAGACGCAAAGTGATCGTGGGTGTGAGAATGCAGGGATGGCTTCTGGATTCCCCGCTGGACCACCAGGGAGTTTTGATAAGTCTTGGGGAGATCAGGAGGGTGGGGGGTTGTCGTTAATTTTAATTTTAGCCGGGACACGAATTTAACTCACCGTATTAGCGCATCGAGGCGCCATACGGCCGAATGTAATACATTTGCGCCCCGACGAATCCGAATCACGAATGCAACAAAAACCTTTTGGCTGCACATCCCTAGTGTTTGCCACAGTCTAAGTACCATGGAGATTTTTTCTCGTTCTGAACAAGGGTCAACAGGTCCTAAGAGATAGCTGCAACACCGTGGAGAGTTCCCTTTCCTATGAGCAGAAAAGGGCTCCCTTCCCTCCCCTTTCTTCTTACTGAGAAGGGAAGGAAAAGGGACTGAGCAAAATAAGTAGAAGGGAAGGGTAGGGAGAGCTGCAGTAGCTAGAACAGGATTCAAGGACATCCTTAAGCATCAGAGAGATCTGGGATAGATGAATTTCTCCCTTTCCAATAGGTTCTACAGATAATATCTCAACTGCCTCTTCTCACTTGCAGTAGATCCCTATTTGTTATCAGTCCCCTATGAAATAAGGAGAGGGTAGAGCTACATATAAATACCAGGGCTAGAATAGGAACCAAGAAACTCTTCCAGGAGCAGAGTGAAATGAAGGCAGGCGAACATCAGAGACAGACCTGTTTCATCTGAAGCAGGTTAGAAGCAGGTGAGAAGAAAGAGCTAGGATAGATTATGTTCTCATCCTCTAACAGATCTTGTACATAATATCTGAGCTGATCTAGAGGAGAAATTTGCAGAACATCTCAAAATAAGTGCATGAATTGGAGCAGAGCATGGGGATGCACTTGTCATTATAGTATGTTCCCTTTAAGTGGAAGGCTAAGAACATAAAAAGATGCCAAACTGGGTCAGACCAAGGGTCCATCAAGCCCAGTATCCTGTTTCCAACAGTGGCCAATCCAGGCCATAAGAACCTGGCAAGTACCCAAACATTAGATAGATGACAAGCTACTATTGCTTATTAATTACCGTAATAGCAGTTTATGGATTTAACCTCTAGGAACTTATCCAAACCTTATTTAAACCCAGTAACTAACTGCTGAAACCACATCCCCTGGCAATGAATTCCAGAGTTTAACTATGTACTGAGTGAAAAAAGAATTGTCTTTGATTTGTTGTAAATGAGCTACTTGCTAACTTCATGGAGTGCTTCCTGGTCTTTCTATTATCTGAGAGAGTAAATAACCGATTTACATTAACTTGTTCAAGTCCTTTCATGATTTTGTAGACTTCTATCATATCCCCCTTTCAATCATGCTCTAACTAGAATCTATAAACTATCTGGATGTTCAGAAAGTAGGCAGAAAGCCAATTCAATGTTTGTCTTATTCATGAGAGGGCTTTTTCCCATCTCCCTTAGCAAGAAGAATTTTACTAAAAAGGAACGACTGGGGTAGTGTTTTTATTGAAACCACCTAGAAATGTTCATAGGAAATCTAGACATTTTTAAATAAATAAGTAAGCAGGATGTCACCATTGTCCACCAGTAAAATCTAGGGGTGGTAGCTCCAAAACGTTCTGTGCCAGGCTTAGAGTCATTTGAAATTCCGTTAAAACTCCATACATCTAACAGACCAATGAGAGAAATATCCAAAGGTACGCTACAAGCCCCCCCCAACCAAAGCCACACGACTCATCGCATCTAGGGACTGAGCATTTTCGACAGCAGGCCCAGCCATCTGGAACAACCTCCCTGCAGAACTCAGGCTGGAACCTTGCCTGCTAACTTTTAAGAAAAAACTCAAAACGTGGCTGTTCCGCCAAGCCTTCTCAGAACCCTGGGACACACATTAGGCGTTATCTACTCATGAACAATTGAACCTCCCTTCCTCTGATTTCCTGGACGACATGGATACCGACTCTAACATGTGGACGAACTCTAGTCTGGACTAACTCTAGTCTGGAATTTGTTATGTCTCCCTTTAACTTAACTTAATCTTTCTTCTTCCAGCTACCTAAGCTTCCAAGTTCACAGTCCTCGTTTAATGTAACTTTGTTTTTCCTTTTACCTTAGTTTACCCCTGTTCGATGTAAACCGACCTGATATGGTATTTAACCATGAAGGTCGGTATAGAAAAATGTTAAATAAATAAATAAATAAATAAATACATTTCAGGGGTGGGCCATTTCAGGTCCACCTCAGGACTGGTATTTTTTATTTTATTTTTTTCATTAAAATAAAAAATTGGAATCACCCCAGTCATTCCTTTTTAGTACAATTCTGAACCTCCCCACCAGCTTACCCCCCTTTCACCATCCTGACCCTCCCAGAACTCAACAGTAATGCCCTGCTAGTCTAACAAGGGACCCAGGAGTTCTCTCCCACACCCAGGCAGGTGGCTCTCCTCAATTAAAATGCTGCTGGAAGTCCTTTGCTCTTATCTTGTAACAGAGACTTTTTTTTTCTTTTGAGATTCCAATAAACTAAATGCATGCTCACTTGGGCTACCACCATTGTTATTCTAAACTGTATCCCTGTTATGCTGTCTAGACCTATGGCCAGAACTAGTCCTATGTTCATTGTAAGGGTAAGTGTAAGGTAATTGTAAGGGTAAGCTTAGGAGTGAGTGCCAAGGTGGTGACCTGGATTGCAAACTGGTTGACGGACAGAAGAAAATGTGTGATGGTAAATGGAACTTACTTTGAAGAGAGAGCGGTGTTGAGTGGAGTGCCGCAAGGGTCAGTGTTGGGACCGGTCCTGTTCAATATCTTTGTGAGCGACATTGCGGATGGGATAAAAGGTAAGGTTTGTCTTTTTGCAGATGACACTAAGATCTACAACAGAGTGGACATGCCAGAAGGAGTGGAGAGAATGAGACAGGATTTAAGGAAACTGGAAGAGTGGTCGAAGATATGGCAGCTGAGATTCAATGCCAAGAAGTGCAGAGTCATGCATATGGGGTGTGGAAATCTGGAAGAACCTTGTTCGATGGGGGGGAGAAAGGCTGATGTGCATGGGGCAGGAGAGAGACCTTGGGGTGATAGTGTCTAATGATCTGAAGTCAGCAAAACAATGTGACAAGGTGATAGCTAAATCCAGAAGAATGCTGGGCTGCATAGAGAGAGGAATATCGAGTAAGAAAAGGGAATTGATTATCCCCTTGTACAGGTCCTTGGTGAGGCCTCACCTGGAGTACTGTGTTCAGTTCTGGAGACCGTATCTCCGAAGGGACAGAGACAGGATGGAGGCGGTCCAGAGAAGGGCGATCAAAAAGGTGGAGGGTCTTCATCGAATGACTTATGAGGAGAGATTGAAGAATCTAAATATGTAGGGGAGATATTATTCAGACTTTCAGATACTTGAAAGGTTTTAATGATCCAAAGACAATGACAAACCTTTTCCGTTGCAAAAAAATCAGCAGAACCAGGGGTCATGATTTAAAACTCCAGGGAGGAAGACTCAGAACCAATGTCAGGAAGTATTTCTTCACGGAGAGGGTGGTGGATACCTGGAACGCCCTTCTGGAGGAAGTGGTGAAGACCAAAACTGTGAAGGATTTCAAAGGGGCGTGGGATAAATACTGTGGATCCATAAAGTATAGAGGATGTGAATGAAGAGAAGAGGCTTGGGGGTGGCTTGAGGGAATGATGGCTACTACCTGGAGATGAATATCCTTATTCAATAATGCGACTCCATCATTGCTCTATGCTTCAATGGCAAGAGGAAATGTGGGAAAAACGGATTTGCAACCACATAAAAGCAGCGGAGTAGCTTGCTTGTTACGGCAGTTACTACCCCAAACCAAAAAATACCGGATACTTCACTTTCAATGCAAATCCAGCATAGCTCTCTGCTTCAAAGGCTGGGGAGGAAGTTTGACACTTCATACATATCCAGCATAGCCCTCTGCTTCAATGGCAGGGGAGCAAGTCTGATATTTCACTTTCAATGCAAAGCCAGCATAGCTCTCTGCTTCAACAGCAGGGGTAATGAAGAAAGGTGGATCTATATTCAGGCAACAATCAACAAGGACTGAACACCACAGTCTGAATAAACAGATAAACATGGGTGCAGCTTGCTTATTGCGGTGGATAATACCCCTAACTAAATTAAGCTATTTCATTTAGATGCAGTTCCAACATTGCTCTCTACATTAATGGTGGGGGTGGAAGGGAAATAGAATAAAAAAAGGTTACTAAGAGCCAACAGAAACAGATAAGTATGTGAGAGAAAAAAAAAGTGTGAAAGCTTGCTGGGCAGACTGGATGGGCCGTTTGGTCTTCTTCTGTCATTTCTATGTTTATGTTTCTACGTTTCTGTTTCTATGTTTAAGTGTTAAATTAAATCAGAAAAAGTCTACTTGGGACTCTCTGTTCAATTTCATATATTTCCTATATCTGGGAGAGGGGTTCTATCTGAATGGTCAACCATGTTTCTGTCTGTCTTCATGCCAATCTCCTCCTTCCTAGGATGTGGGAACCTGGACTTATCCTATGCTCCAGCTCTTGGAAAACCCAATAGTTGAGACATATGATCCTTCAAGCAACTCAGATTCTTTTTTTGTGTCACCAATCCACCCAAGTGGGAAAGTTCAGTTGCCAGTACACTAAATCCTGCTTCCTCGACCAGGGGTTGGATCCAGTTGATCCAGGTAAACAGAGTCTATGGAAGAATATGCATGGGCAGTCATATTTCACCACCATTAATTTATTCATGCCTCCTTTCCCTGTCTCCATGTTTTTCCCTTGATTTAACTGAGTTGTCTTGGGTCCTTCCTCCTTTACCTCACCACTCTCCAGACTGGATCTAGTCAGTATTCCCAAGTGCTACTTCAGTTCTCCATGTTGATCCATTGCAACCATGAGGCCATAAGGTATCTAAATGGAGCTCTTCTGACCTGATCAGAGTCCTTAATGTCTAATGACATGGTTAAGCTCTTAGTGCACTCTAATGACTGCTGCTGTTAATGACTTCTGCCTATTGGTCAAAGGGTAAAACAAGATATGATGGTGCAGAGGTCCAAGAGATACTCAGGTAGACTGGAGCTGGTCTTTCTGATACTGAATCAAGTGGCAGCTGAGAAGAGAGGCTATTTCACAGATGAAGGTGAGGAACAGCTGCAATGGTGCAACATACAGAACTGATAAGAAGGAGAGAATCTGTAAATGCAGTTTCTCCCCACTCACCTCTTCCTTTATCCTCCTATTATTCCTACTTATTTAAAGCATTCTTAAAATTGTATGCCTGTTTTTTTAAGAAACAAACTATATATATATATATAGCCTTTATCCATAGGAACAGGTAAATTAATGTGTTTTGGGGGGTTTTTTGTTTTTTTTTTAATCATGATTCAATAACTTTAAGGGGAAAACAACCAAAGAGAGCAGTGGAGTAGAAGAAGAAGAGAGCTGTTTGGTCAAGAGACAGACCGTAAATGGATGGAATGAAAGAGAAGCCACCTATCTCCCTTTAAATTCTCACCTGCCCTTCCCTCAGCATTCCAGTGGCCAGCCAGTAGGGTTGAGTGCTAATGCTGTATTGCAAGGCACATAGCATGTTAGAAACCAGATCCAAAAATCATTGCATGCTCATGCAGTTCAGGTCCCCATACACCTGATTCAAAGTGGCAGTATGGGAGGGGAGACTGGAATGGACCTCCATATAGTCATAAACCATAAAATAGCATGGTAAATGCCCCCACTCCTGATTGCTAAGTGAAGACTATGGGGCTTGAAGGGCAGGAGGAACACAGTGCATGTGTCCCATTACTGACAACTGCTGGGCACCCCTGGTGGAAAGGAAGGGTTATTTGTGTAAGAATCTATTTTACTTTCTATTCTTTACCAATTTACACTTCCCTCATCTAACTACGTTGCACAAAATAAATATTACAGTAAGGAAACAAATACATACTACTTAAAGGAATCAATCAGAAGTGTTTACCTGCCATGGTTGAAATTCCAGTTTTAGATTCCCCCCATGTTGAGACTTGGCTGTGTACATGTTGTGCAAAGCATGAGCCAATGCATAGACTGCGGTGTAAACACTGTAAGTGAACTGAAAATTATTCACATCAAACTGCCAAGGTGAAAGGTTAGACAGATTCTCCAGCCCTGTGCAATTGGGTAAACTTGAATGTTCACTCCCATTCGGAAGTTCGCACCAGAAAGCAGCCCTCCACAGAGGTCGCAGAAAAGAGAGGTCTGGAAATGAGGCTGGATGGAGATTATAGAGGAAATCCTTGAATCCTGGAATCTTTCCTTTAGGAATGGCAAATGCTAGAGAGCCGTTCATTGTGCTGCAAGGTGAAATGTTGCCATTGGATGGGAAATTTATGTTAGCAAGGGAAGATGAGGCAGCAGAGATGATCCACACTTTGTCAGCAGTCATTCTCCACCATGGCATGCAGAACTGTGCTGCCATGTAACTGTTAGCACTGTAGAGGATGATAACCTTAGCTAATGACTTATCGATCATGTCAGTAATCTGTTTATATTTTGCATACTGCTCAATCTTAAAATCATAGGAAAACTGTATCTTTTCCAGAAAAGCCACACAGCTGCCGCTCCTGATAATCTCGCTCTTCAGTTCCTCACTGCCCTTCTGATCACTGTCATCATCTGAAGTGAGAATCCCCACCCAGGTCCAGCGGAAGAGGTTCAGGAGCTGAATCAGGCCCTGGTACTGAGATTGATCCTGTGGGACCGTGCGATAAAAGAATGGGAAGTCAACCCGGTCATTGAAGAGAGCATCCATAGATCCATAACTGATCTGTGATTAAAACAAAAAATATATAAGCCAGGGTCAAACAGAAGTGTGAATCTTTGTTTCTTCTCTTGTTTAACTCTTACGTCAATCAGTTTCTATGCTGCATACAATTCTGTGCTTGAAACACGCAGACACACTAATTAAACCAGTCACACACATAAGTACAAGGAATCCACTGGGACTATTGCTTTGCTTCATTTTACTATTAGACAACTTGGAAGCCCAGAGTGGTAAAACCAAGAAATGACAATGCTTGACCATAAGGACCCAAAGGCTACTCAGAGCTATATTAAGATAGTCCAATGGAAAGGTATCCATGCATGAAATAGGATAAAACAAGGACTGCTTCAGCCTGCCCTAAATTAAAAGGAAACAGCTGGTAACAATGTCTTCAGTTCTTCCATGATACTGAGTTTTGAGTTTTTGAATCAAATCATTGTATGTAAATGGAATTGATTATCACTTAATGACACATTTATAAAAGACTGACATTTGACAATGGATGGAAAATTTCACCAGAAAAAATCAGTTGGTAAATCTTCAAGTCTGATGCCTCACAAAATGTTTGATAATAAGGCTTTATGTTTTCATAAGTTCTGTGTAATTGTACATTCATGTTTGCAATTATATTCAGTTCTTCCAGTACATTTCTGAGACATTTTCTGAGCAAAAACCAAAACATCCCTAAAATCCATTGCTTATTCCTGGGATGGGCAGCATGGAATCCATTGACATTTTGTGACCCTTCCAGGCAATGCTTCTTCCAAGGAATGACTAGCTGTGTGCAATTTTTTTTCCTGTGAGGAACAATTTTTTTAAACCAACAATTTTTGAACACCTGTTTTATCATTCCATTTCTGTATATAGCCTGAAGATAAATGTATGTGAATAACCATGTAAAACCTGTGAGCAATGTTCTAAAATGTATGAGCAATTCATTCATGCACTCAGCTTAGAGGGAACTATGCTGCCAGCCAGGTACTTATGACCTGGATTGGCCATTGTTAGAAGCAGGATATAGGGCTTGATGAACCTTAGGTCTGACCTAGTATGACAAATCATATGTTCTTAACTTTAGGAATGCTCTTTGGCATGACCAGAGTTAGCTGGATAAGTTATCTGACTAATTCTGAATATCAGTGTTAGATAACTTATCTAGCTACCTTAACTCTTCCTGGAAATGGCCTCTGAGTGTCCCTATTTTTATCTGCCTAAATGTTTGCCAGATCATGAGGTATCCTGCTAATAAATGGATAATTGCCCAAAAAAGTAAAGTGTCAGCAATTAGCTGGATAACTTGTGTGTTTTTTCTAGCTAAACACCTCTGAATATGGAGTCTCATTGTATATTTTTCTGTATTATTCTTTTGGGCCAATTGGCCTTTTTCTGCTGTCATTTCTATGTTTCTATGTTTTTTACCTAATGATGTACTAATACTCTAATAAAATAATGATCTGTTGATGGTACAAGCAATTTATTATTTCTTATCATTGCCCTATATTTTTCATTCTGCTATAAATATAGCAGAATGATTGTCCAAAGGGGAAAAAGGGGTGGGTGGCAAAACTGTGAAGCCAGCTGCATCACAGCTGTGTGGTATCGCACGCTGTGGTTGAAGTTGTGCTGACACTTTCACTCCCATACCGCCAATGGGAAAGCTGTAGTTATTTCCAGCGGTACTGCTGGTGATAATGTGTAAAACATCATTGCCTGCAGCGCTACTGGGCCCTACATTTTTAAAACCCTGCCCAAACCTCTCCCCTGGACACTTATTTAAATTATAAAGTTGTGATGCGGTAGTTATTGCATGCATTAGGGCATTATCGTATGTGATAATACCTGTACACATGTGATAATGGCCCATTGTATTTTGAAAAATGACCCTCACTATAACAAACTAAGGACCTCATTTTCTAAAGTATTGCAGGCATGCGATACTTTAGGGAATGAGGAGCAGGGGGCCGAAATGGGGGGCAGGCCTGTGCTAGCCAGCAGTGATCGCACCGTCGCGGTGTGATCGCTGCCGGTTTTGCACCCAATAGCGCCACCATAGAAGGTGTAGCTATTAGGCGCGAACTCGGACGCGAAAAGTGCCTTACGTTTTCGTCGTCTGCAGTGTCTTCGCGGAGTCGGCCCCAGTGACTCCCCGACTCCTCCTTTTCCGGGGCCGACTCTGTCTCCATTTTGGTATCGCATGCGATCCATTTAGAAAATGAGGCCCTAAAAGGGTCTTTCATCAAAATGTGTTAAGGCATTAACATCATAATGCATGCAATAATAGTCTTATCGTACCGCATGAATGAACATTTTTGGAAGGGACAGGAGGGAGCAATTTTGCTTAGTTTTAATGCCAAAAATAACTACACCTTTTTTCCTGGTGTTAAGCTGTACAATAAGACAAAAACAGTCAAAACATAATTTGTGATAAATTTTGAAAATTGCATTTCAGCCCTTCCCGAGGAAGAGAGAGAGAGAGAGAGTGAGAGAGAGAGAGGAAGCACCTCTGGGGAGGTCTTTACATTATTCAACTATTTACATGACTATAGGAGGACCAGCTAATAGCTCAAAGTGAGGTGTCAGTGGTGGTTTAGGGGCCAGTTTTACATGCAGAGTGAAATGTATGAACAGCACTGTACACCTCAGTGAAGATTTGATGTCATTTGGAGTGAGGAAAGTCTCACAAAGATCACATTTCTACTATGTAATCTTGGCTTAGCTTGATGGTACCCTGTTATAGAGACCATCAAGCTAGAGTGAGAGAACATTACAGAAATATCATCTTTGTGAGACTTCCTCACTCCAAATGACATCAAATCTTCACTGAGGTGTACAGTGCTGTTCAAACGTCGCACTCTGCATGTAAAACTGGGCTCCAAACCCTAAACCACCACCGACACCTCACCTCAAGCTATTATCTGGCCCTCCTTAGAGATATAAATAGTTGACTACTATGAGGACCTTATAAATAGTCTCTTTCTCTATTTCTCTCTCTCTCTCTCTCAATATAATTATTTTTGGATGCAAAAATGTTACCGCACCATTTGATACTATTTATGTAAAGTACTAAGTTATGGTGTGGTAATTCTAAAAATTACTTTAAACACACCCCTTTCTATTACTGTGGGTGTTATGCATGCAATATTATATAGCATGTTGATTAATCTAGGGGTTAGAGCCTGATTTTCTAAGACTTTTCATCCATTATTTATCTATGAGGGAAAAATATCTTTCATAAGTCCTTACATCTCTATTTTGACTGGCAAAGTCTAATCTTGCTGTGTTCATGTGAACTAGTTCAACCAAGTCAAGCCCCAATTCTACTGACATGTTTTGTGTAACCTTAAGCATGCTTTTCTTTAGTGTTCACCAAAATACATTTCCTGTGAGGGCTCTACCATGATTAATAATAGTTCTAAATATAAGAGGCAAATTATTGCATCAGTTGTACTACTTTAACAAGCTTTGATACCAAGAAATCACCTGCATTAAACCAGGCTGTGAAAACAAGGACAAAACAAAGCAGGTAAGGATACAGCAGACCCAAGCAATTATACAGAGAGCAAGTTTTTTATTTACCTGTGGGTACCTATAGATGCCTGTAACTCTTGCAATTGCATGTGATGTTACTGAAGAGAAGCTTCCAATTAAACCAGCCAACTGGCCTTGCTGGTGACAGCTAAAGCCAGCAACAGGATTCATTATCCCTGACAAGATCATCAGAGTACCACATAGTGAAAATCCTGCATCAGTGCAAGAGTCAGAAATATGGAAGCCAAGGGTGATGTTGGGTAATATCTCCAAATTTTGGTTAATCTCCTGAATGGCAAAATAAAAGACGAAGAGATGCCGAAAATAACGTAGACTCCATCTGAGAGCAAGTAAACATATCTTTAGTAGTTATTCAATAATTTAATGATTCATATATATTCAAATTGAGAAGCAGTATAAGCCATAGATATCTATGCAAATGCACCATAATCCTGAGCTGCAGCTCCTTCTCCTATGCCACTATAGAAACCCACACCCAAAGTCTACGAGTGTTTCTCAACCCTGTCCTGCAACACATTGTGCTTCCTATGTATTGAAATGCCTTCCCCCCAGTCCCCATAATTGCTCATTCATTTCAATCCCAACCTGCATCTTATTTATTTTATTTATTTATTTAAAGATTTTTATATACTGACATACACTTTGAGTATCACATCGGTTTACATAAAACATGAACTTGGCTTAATAACGCATCTCCCCTTTATATCTTTATATTCCATTACTGAAACTCTCAAACACAAATGAATTCAATCCTGATCATCAGGTCCCCCCCCCCCCCCCCCAGTAGTCCCAATGAAGGAATTGAAATCAATCATTGTTCTTTTATTGACATCCCAATCCCATCCTATCCTATGAAACCAAGTTTGTCTTTTTAGACTGCTAATCCAAAGTGCCCAAAATGTTAAGCATAGCAAATCAAATAAACAACATGCAGGACGTTTGACACCAAACTGTTTTTGAAGATTGAGGTCAGAACTGTTTTATTTAATTGTTAATTTAGATCTTTTAAGTTCCACCTAATTCAGCATCACTGCTCTAAGTAGATCACAGATTAATACCTACATAATAATAATTTACATACAAAATTTTGCATCAGTACACATTATCCAGACAGACACACTATGATCATTGAAAATAAAATCAGAAAACTGATTAAATCATCACTTGAGAACCATTAATAACATGTTTAAAAAACCTGTTTAGACTGGTCTTTAATTTGTTCTTAAAATATTTGCTGTCAGCATCTTATTTATTTCTAAGATTTCTGTGCCATTATTTTTGAGTCAATGCAGCTTACAGTTAAAAATGTGCATAATAGAATAAGTGCAATAGCACAAATTACTAAAAAACAAAGTTAATATTAATAAAATTAAAATCAATAATTGTCATGCATGGAACAAGAAAGTCAATTTTCTTGTAAAAAATTATAAATCTGTGAAATGTGGTTACACATTAGAGGTCTCTCAAAATAAGAGGGTTTATAGATTTTTTTCTAAAAGTCTTAATGATGCCTTCTTTATGAATATCAATGTGCAGTTGATTTGTCCGTGTTGGGCCCATATGCAGAAGCTTTTTTCTCTGCATTCGGTGCATTCGGTGGGGCATCATTTTCTGAAGGTCATTTAGTGGACAAACTATCCAACTAAAGTTAGCCATATTACTTGTCCTTTATATTCTGCGAGCTGAACGTCTCACTCTATGTACTAGTTCATACTTATCTAGCTACATGTAACCGGGTACATGTGAATATAGCATAGTAGGTTTTTGAGTTATCCAGCCTTGTGTGCAGGATAATATACTTCTTAACCAGATAGCTTTAAAATACATCCGGCTAAGTAGCACTGTTAGTATCAAATCAAATAAAAAGAAATAATAGGGCAAGCAGGCTAATCCCCTCCTTTCCCCCAAAAAAATTATACAAAGGCCCCGTCGGGCCGTGCTATCTTTACCTCCAAACCCATTTTATTCCTTTAACAATCTCCGGTATTTTACCCAGGCCCTGTGTTCCTCTTTTTGATAAACTGTAGGATCGGCTGATCCCTCCCCTTCAGTCCCATCCACCTAACCTCCCATAAAGATGACAAATTGCACAGGTCCCCCTTCCTGCTTTCCCCTGACCCTTCCCATCCCCCCAGGATCCCTTAATTTTGCAGCCAGGAGTGAGAGACCTCTGCCCCACTCCAGGGACCTCCAGTGCTGCTCTGACAGAGGTAGCATTGGAAGCAAAGCTTGAATGTAAACTTACATAAGAGGATTGGGAGAAATTGCAACCTGACCTTGCAAAACTGGGAGAGTGGGCATGCAAATGGCAAATGACATTTAATGCTTCACTGTAGGTGAGATCTAAATGTTATTAATACAATAAGCAAATAAATAAATAAATGGTGTGCATCACTTTGCACTTAGGGAAAGACAGCCCATATTACAGCTACATAATGGCCAATGTATCAGACATTACTGACATATATGATAATACAAGCATGTAGTTAGTACTGTTGTCAAAACCTCCCCTGATGACATTTATGCTTGATTTCAAACATAGCTCAGTAGAATGAGATCTAAAATCAAATTGGAATGGATCTGCCTTCATTCCTAACTGGGGCTTATTCCAGACTGTGAGTCCTGCCAATGAGAACGCTGGGGTGTGAGTTGTTTGCAATCAGCATTTTCTTGTGGAGAGGACCACTAGCTATGACATATCTGCAGGACATAAAGGCCAGAGGGGGAATATATTCCTTCAACATCTCCTCCAGGTACATTTTCTTTATATTTTAAAATGTATTTGAATACTTTCTGGGAGCAAATGTTGCTCTTACAATGAAGGGAAGTTATGCTCTCCGCACTGACACCCAATAATTAATATGGCTACATCATTTTGCATTTTCTATAAAGCATACAACTATCCTTTTGTTAGGCCAACATGAAGTGAATTGCAGTAGTCCAATTGGTTCAAACCATTGCATGAACTATAGTGTGAGAATCCTCCTTTATAATGACATATTTGGCATTTTAAAAGTTAAGAAAATGAGGATTTCTACAATGCATTTAACTGGGGATGTAATGCAAAGTCAGAATCCAACATAAAATCCAGATTACAATTTTATTTGAAATAGAATAAACCTGCTCATCCAATTGTATATAACGCAAGTCAGCAGAGGTTTTATCCAGTTTGGTTTTTTTAATGTTCAGAATTAACTTATTAGGCTGAAACCACTCTCTTGATTTGCAAGTAGGGTGTGAAATAGAATATTACAGCCAAGTGATTTGATTTCACAGGAAAGGAACAACATTGAAAGCTAAGTACACGTGGTGTGGCTGTTTTTGAACAACAGACTGTGGGATAAGGAGAAGAGGTTTAATGTGAACGATATGATAAATTACAGCCTATTGGGTTGAATTGAAACAAGCTATCATTACCATTTTTAGAGATTGGAGGTTAGATATCATTTTGGATAAGCTTCATTTTCATTTTTAATTTTAGGTATAAAATAATTAAAAATTGGGATACAACTAGAATACAATTTAAATTTAAATTAAATTAAAAACAAATATGATAGGGAGGATGGAGGTTATGTGGACCAATGTTTATATAAGCATACAGGATGCTATAGGATAAAATCCCTTGAGTTTAAAAATCTGTTCTGAGGTCCCTTCCTCCTGTTCACAGAGCAGTGTGATGTGTGGGAATCATTATTTTGTATTAAGTTATATATAGATTCCGATCTCTGTTAGTTATTGACGCACAGGTCTGACTGCTGATCTATCTTGACTCACATTGAATAAGTTTATATTTCTCTCCCTCTACGATTCACCTGAGCGCTGTAACAGAAGCAAGGTAAATTCACCAGGAAACAGGGCAGCACACACTTTGGAGGGATTTGTGAAAGTACCCAGCCAGGTAAATAGCCCTTATCTAAAACCGTCCTTCTTAATGCATAGAGAGGAATGCTCCTTCTGTCACATGAAGCACAATTTAACCTTAATTAAAAGGAGACATTCAGAGGGGCAAGAAGAGAGCAGGGCAGGGAAACAATGCACACAGATTTTATTTATTCTACACAAAGATTTTACAGGTGAAAGGCCATGGATGATTTCTTATCAAATTAACCCCATAAAGTAATTAACCTTTGAAAATTAGGTCCATGGGAACAAAAGTGCCTAAGATCTTTGCATCTAAGCAGGCTCCTGAGAATTCTCCTGCATCACTCGCTACCTTTGGTAATCACTAAGACAAAGGCAGCAGATGAGAGGCAGAACCAAAGCAATGAATGGAGAAAATCTTAAATGCTGGTCCTGCCGACTATCATTTCTGGGTGTGCTATGGGGTAAATGCCACATGTGAGAGAGAGAATGATGTGGTCACATGAATCCTATGAAATGCCTTCTTATAAAGCAAACATTGTGCACCTTATATATTGCAGTCACTCACCCTTTCAGGTCACATTAAGATGAGAAACAACAATTTTTTTTCTAATTAAAAATAAAAAGCTACCTAGTGAGACACAAATAGACAGAAAACTACTTACACAGCGCATGAATGAGCAGCAGGGGGTGTTCTAAAAAATTGCAAAGGTATTGTGGAGAAATCAGACATCTGAATTATCCCACCTACAATCAAATCTCCACCACTGTAGTAAGTCTCGGCTGTTTTACCAAATGGGATACAGATAGGTGCGGGGCCTTTGTTTTGATTAACAGCTGGAGTGAACATCTGCACAGACACACTCTCTACTGGAAATGGGGGTTCCAGATCCATTTCCTTTTTAACAGGCTTTCTGTTCTGGCTCCAGTCCAGCCTATCTTTGTCTTGAATTAAGCACAAGTTGACTGTAGAGTGAGCAGAAGATATTTGAAGACTTTAAGAAAAAGATTTGCTATTTTCCAGCTCCTGTGAAACTGAGGATTTATTTCTACATCTGAATGGATGAGTATTCAGGCAGTTGCTATATGTAGCCTTAGTCCATGCTGCACTATACTTGCAGGGCAGGTGCAAATAAGGTACTCAGCTGTGATGATTCATTTGTTCACATCTCTTGTGTATTGGAGATAAAATTGTTAGATAAAATAATATAATTATTATCATTTCTCCAAAACTGAACATCAAAGCATGTTTTGCTCTAAAGCCTGTTTTGAATCCTGCAATCTTCTGGATTCTGTTTGTGACCTTGACACTGCAGGAGAGGACTGTGAGCTGTCACCCCAGAATGGCAGATTTTACAGAACTGTATCATGCAGTTACTTTAGAGGGTAGGCTTAAGGGACAAAATAAATCAGTTTCTTCTTTAAAATGCCATCTTTACCTCCATTCCTTCATCCACGCTCGTTCAGTCACACTTTATACGCTCACATTTGCATGTCTCAGTTTCTGGGTTACATTGACCTAGGCTTAGGTACATTTTTCAGATGTAAATTGAATTCTAACATTCCTAACTCACCCATATTGTATTTATTTATTTATTTATTTATTTATTTTAAGCATTTTATATACCGAGATATGTTGGGAACATCATCTTGGTTTACAGGTAACTCACCGTAGCAACAAGCTTCACAGAGGAACAGTCAAAGATAAAATAGGGTAAAAAACAAGAAACCGTTCAAATGGGATGACAATAAATAGGATAGTGGAAGGGTGGATGAGGGGGAAGTATTTACAGAATCATAAAATTGGGTAGAGGGAGTGGAAACAGGGTGAGGGGGAGACTTTACAAGTAATTACATGCAATTTACAATATATTCACTGGGGGAGGGAGAGAGGCAATTTACAATATATTCACTGGGGGAGAGAGAGAGGGGAGAGGGATGGGTGTTAGGAGTATGTGAGTGAGAGGAGCCAGGTCTTTAAATTTTGTTGAAATCTTTTAGGGCAGGTCTCGAGGCAAAGGCTTGGAGGCATTTTGTTCCACAGGGTGGGACCAGCTAAAGAGAGTGCACGCTCTTTGGTACACTTGAGCCTTACACTATTAGGCGAGGGAGTATGTAGTGTGGAAGAGTGTTGAAGTCTAATGGGTCTGTTTGAGGTACGGAATCGCAGATGTTCTTTGAACCATGGCATGCATGTCTGGATTATGAATTGTTTTGTGCATGATGGTGAGAGATTTGTATTTTATTCGGGCATGAATGGGTAGCCAGTGAAGGTGTTTGAGTAGTGGGGTAATGTGAATACTTGTGTGCATTGGTGAGGATGCGTGCTGCAGAGTTTTGGAGAATCTGCAGGGGTTGAATGGCGTATTGAGGAAGGCCAAGAAGAATTGCATTGCAATAATCAAGCTTGGATAAGATGGTGGCTTGTAGGACCATATGGAAGTCATATGTGAATAGGTGGGTGTTTTCCTGCCTGTAAATGTATTTTCATAGCGTGTTAATCAGTCAGTCAGTCCTTCTGGCCACATAGAAAAGAGTTTGTCTCAGGTGAAGGGAGGGTGAGGGCAGATTGGAAGCATTGAGGATAATACTTACAGGGGCAGCGAGTTACCTGGAAACTTTTGCAGGAAGGGTTTCCCACTGAATATACCCAGATAACTTTAATTGTATATGAGTAGACCTGCACTCCATCACAATCAGTCATATATAGCTAAGCTAAAACCCCACCCAAGAATGTCCCCTCACTACCGCGCGATTTGGCGTACTTTTGCTGGCGCATCAGGCGCAAGCAAAAGTACGCGGGATTTTAGTAGATACGTGCGTAGCCGTGCATATCCGCTAAATCCTGGATCGGCGCGCGCAAGGCCTTCGATTCCGTATAGCCGGCGCGCGCCAAGCCGCGCAGCCTACCCCCGTTCCCTCCGAGGCCGCTCCGAAATCGGAGCGGCCTCGGAGGGAACTTTCTTTTGCCCTCCCCTCACCTTCCCCTCCCTTCCCCTACCTAACCCACCCGCCCGGCCCTGTCTAACCCCCCCCCCTTACTTTTGTTGAGGGATTTACGCCTCCCGGAGGGAGACGTAAATCCCCGCGCGCCAGCGGGCCGCTAGCGTGCCAGCGGGCCGCTAGCACGCCGGACGCGACCTGGGGGCGGGTCCGGAGGGCGCGGCCACGCCCCCGGACCGTAACCACGCCCCCGAAATGCTCCCGAACGCCCCGAAAACGCCACGTGGATCGGGCCCGCCCCCCGACACGCCCCCCTCAGAAAACCCCGGGACTTACGCGAGTCCCGGGGCTCTGCGCGCGCCGGTAGGCCTATGTAAAATAGGCGCACCGGCGCGCAGGGCCCTGCTCGCCTAAATCCGCCCCTAAGGTTTTTCTCCCATTCTTTGTCTAAGCGGAAAATGCTTGGTAAATCTGGCCCTAAGACAGAAAATCCCTCATTTTTGGAGCTCTGTGTGGATACCTAGTAATTTAGGAAAGATTTTCAAAAACCCAGTGAATGGATAAGATTTCCAAATAGTTTTACTCGGTTAGCACTTACCTGGCTAAAAAGGCAGGTGACTATCTGGGTAAATGTAGCCAAAAACATTGAACTGGCTAGAGTTAGCAAACTTGGCTGAGTAGCACTAAAAGTCAACACTAGGATTGTATGTTGACTCGCACACAGGGACACTGCCATTTTATAAGTGCATGCACATATGCATGTACATTATAAAATAGCTTGGCCAAGCACACATGTGCACACAATTTTAAGTGTGTGCATGCCTAGCCACATAAATTGGGCATCTATCACATAAATCAGATTATTTTATAACCGATGCACATCCACACCATTGCCAGTTTCACCAGTTCATCCATCAGTTTGCTGTTAATCTGGTTAACTTAAATAACAACTTAAGGCAGTCTTCTTATAATTAAAAAAATCTATACATGCAGAGGAGTATGGAAGTTTATCAAAAAAGTAACTCAGAAAGCTAAATTTAAAAACACTGTGCAAACATATCTGAGATACTGGGATCAGATCTACGCCAACTGCCTGTAAAGTAGGAGAAAAAAAAGAAGTCAGGCAAATAGTCCTTTACCCTTTACCCGTTCTTATCTCTGTCTCGGCCATTTCCCCTTTGCCCTTATTTGGTATTACTTCTCGCATTTTCTCTGGTATCTATAACATTCCTGAGCCCTGAGCACACATCCACGTCCACCACACTGCTTGGTATCTGTGAGTTACATGGCACATAAGATTAGGGTCAGAGGCCTAGTATAAGGGTTGCTACTTCAATACTTCCTGAAACTTTTAAACTACATTTTCATATTATTCCTCATTGCCCAGTTCAGAATTGTCCACAAAACCATCCTGGTTTAATAGCCTACACTCCCCATAGTTACCCAGACAAATTGGGTGATTATTTTTTTAACGTTACACCTCCTCCATAGCAAAAGTAAACTTATGTAGCACTGGATCTGGGCACATGTGTAAGTATCTGTGTGTACATCTCTTGGCCCCACCCCAGAATTCCCATGCCCGGCCCAGACCATGCCCAAACCCCACCCCTTTTTGAAATCAAGTGAGATATGCCTGCGGTGGGAGATGTCTGCATCTGGGCAGCTTTTAACATTTGCTGGGTGTGTGTAAGCCTGACTGTTAGGATTCTGTAGGAAAGTTGGTATGTGAATCCTTGGGCCGCAATGAGAGGTTTGAGTCCCACTGTCGCTCCTTGTGACCCTGGGCAAGTCACGTTACCCTCCATTGCCTCAGGTACAAACTTAGATTGTAAGCCCTCTGGGGATAGGGAAATACCTACAGTACCTGAATGTATTTGAAGTGCTGAAAAAAGTGCAAAAAGCGAAATATAAATCTAAATAAATAAATAAAACTATAGAGCATGTCTCTGAAGATTTTGTTCATCATATTCTGGAACAACGCAGGTGCATTGCAGAGACCAAATGGCATGACCAGGTATTCAAAGTGGCCATTGTGAGTGTTAAAAGCAGTCTTCCACTCATCACCCTGGCGTATCCTAATCAGATTGTAGGCCCCTCTGAGGTCCAATTTGTTGAATATCTTGGCCCCCTGGAGCCTGTCAAACAGTTCTGAGATCAGTGGCAGGGGGTAGAGATCCTTCTGCGTGATTTCATTTAGGCCCCAGTAATCTATGCACAGCCGGAGGGAGCCGTCCTTTTTGCCTACAAAAAAGAACCCTGCTCCAGCAGGGGATTTAGGATGAATGAAACCTTTGGCTAGGTTTTCCTTGATTTATTCGGACAAGGCCATGGTTTCAGTTAAGGAAAGTGGGTAGACTCTTCCTCGAGGAGGCTCAGTACTGGGCAACAAATTAATTGTGCAACAAAAAGAGCGATGTGGAGGTAAGACGTCTGCAGCTTCCTTAGAAAATACATCCTGGAAGGAAGTATATGGTGATGGAAGCCCTGGGATACATGGCCATGAGACCAAACAAGGTATTGGAGATATGGTGTCTAAACATATTTTATCAATATCCTTCTCCGCTTGTGATGAGAAAATCAAAATATAAACGTCTTCCCAAAATCTCGTGCTCTCATCCACAAAAAAGTTCTAAATGAACTATCTTTTTTTATTTTCAATCAATTTTAATAAAATAAATTGAAGAAAGAGGTAAGTTTCATATTACTGGTGCATGCCTCCATGGCCTTGCGCCTTTCTTGTAGTATAATCATTAACTTGCCTCCTTCCTCCTTTTGTCCATTTTATTTATTTTGAAAATAGTTTTAATGAAAGGTGGAGATTATAAATTTAAAAACAATTTTTTTTTGATAAAAATATTTCATTAAAATTATTTTCAAAATAAATAAAATGGACAAAAGGAGGAAGGAGGCAAGTTAATGATTATACTACAAGAAAGGCGCAAGGCCGTGGAGGCATGCACCAGTAATATGAAGCTTACCTCTTTCTTCAATTTATTTTATTAAAATTGATTGAAAATAAAAAAAGATAGTTCATTTAGAACTTTTTTGTGGATGAGAGCATGAGATTTTGGTAAACATATTTTATGACAGTGGTCATCCCACTGGGAGAGTTGAAGGGTAGTCCAATCAAATTGTGGACTGTGTATTTTCATCCATGGCAATCCTAGAACCACTGGATGTATGGCCTTGCCCAAGATTAAAAAAGAAATAGTCTCCACATGCAAGGATCCTGTGCAAAGTCGAATAGGGATTGTGGTGAAGGCAACTTCGCTGGGTAGAGGCTTGCCATGGATAGAAAACAACAATGGCATAGGCATACAGATGGTGGGAATCCGTAGGTGTTCTACTAGTTGCCAGA
This sequence comes from Rhinatrema bivittatum, assembly GCF_901001135.1. Taxonomy (NCBI): domain Eukaryota; kingdom Metazoa; phylum Chordata; class Amphibia; order Gymnophiona; family Rhinatrematidae; genus Rhinatrema; species Rhinatrema bivittatum. Next base: position 65,771,048 of record NC_042630.1, read on the forward strand.
GAACGAAATTTCCTCCAGCTCTGGTGTCTACTATTGCCAGGGTGTGAAATTCCTGGGTGTACAATTTAATACTGACAGGCAGAATCAGTGGAGGAGAAGGTGCGGTAAGGCCTAGGAGGAGTCCTCCAGCGGATCCTAGTCCTGGGAGTTTCCCAGATGGAAAGCACAGGAATGTACAGCATGACCTGATTGGCCACAATACATGCAGAGGCCGGCTTTCTGACGTTGTTGTTTCTCTTTTGCAGATAGGTGGCTACAGCCCATGTGCATAGGTTCCTCTTCCTCCATGTTAGATGTAGGAGTGACCCATGTAGAAAATGTAGAGTGAGCACGTGGAGCACTAGAAGCCACTCTCTTGGTTCCTATGATCTCCTGGGAACGTTCACGTAGATGACAGTCTATGTGACCAGCGAGGTCTATAAGGGCGTCCAAAGCCCCAGGGAGCTCTCATGCGGCCAACTTGTCCTTTATGCATGGGCTAAGACCTTCTAGGAATATGGCTTGCAGGTTGTCCAGATCCCAATGTAGTACTGACGAGAGAGTCAGAAACTCAATGATGTAATCAGTTAATGATCTGGAACCTTGCTGTAAATGCAAGAGCATTGATCCAGAGATGGCCTTTCACCCTGGGTCATCAAACACAGCTTTGAAGAGGACAAGGAAGCCCAGCAGGTCCTTAAGAATGGGATCTGTACGTTCCCAAAGGAGCAACACTCAGGCCAATGCTTTTTTGTCCAGGAAAGATATATGTAGTTTTGGAGACTACATCAGGAAAATATGCAGATTGTAGAGAAATGTGCATGTTGCACTGGTTCAAGAAGCCCCTACATAACAAGGGGTCACCTGCAAATCGAGGAGGTGCCGGCAAGGGCACAGGAGGCCGAAAGGGTGGTGCTTGTGTAATCAGATCAGGCTTGACAGGCGTGGGAATGGAATCCAGCCAACTATTCAATTGATTGATAGTGTTAGCCAAAGTCTCTGGGATCTTTTGTTGCTCCGTGATTCACTGGGCCAGGCCAGGGATGGCCTGAATTGCTGAGACTTGTGCCGGGGACATGGACTTGGTAATCTGTTAGGATTCTGTAAGAAAGTTGGTATGTGAACCCTTGGGCCACAGTGAGAGGTGATACCACCCATGGGAGAGGTGGAACTGCCCATGGGAACGGTGGTACCACCCACAGGAGAAGCCCAGAGAGCCTCACTGATGGGAGGCTTGGTCTCAGCTGTGGTCAGACACACAAGCAAGATAGAGTCTTTATTAAAGAGATAGAAGCACTGCCCATGGAACGGGTAGTGCCAGAGAAGAGATTACACAGACCCAGAGACTCAGGGTCAGTGTAATGGGAATACCCAGAGGGAATATCTCTGCAGCGTTGGTAGGGATCAATGAAGTAGGTACTCTAATAACATATCCTGTAGAGATGGTAGTGGCCCGCGAAGTGGGGTACACCAAAGGAGTTCTTGTAGAGTTGGTAGTGACTCGCGGGGCGGGGAACACTGAAGAAGTTCTTGTAGCAGTGGTAGTGGTCTGCAGGGTGAGGTATAATGAAGAAGTTCATGTAGTGATGGTAGTGGCCCATGGGGTGGGGCACACTAAACGAATGTCCTCTGTGAAGATGGTAGTGGCCCGCAGAGCATGGTATGCCGATGAAGGTCGACAGTAAGGCTGGTATTGATCCACAAGGCAGGGTGCACCAGCGAGGTCCTCAATAGCATAGTAAATGGCCGCGAGGGTATCTCTGAAGGGGTCCTCCATAGAGCAGATAAAGATCCGCAGAGCGGGGAACTCACAGAGGAGCAGAGCTGGTTCCAGGGAAACCCCAGAGAGAGGAGCAGACAGAGCTCCAGGCATCAGGCCCTCCAAGGAGTGGATAGCCAGGATGAGAGAGAGAGAGAGACCTCCGAGGAGCAGGTACCTGAGATGACCACGCTGGAAGAGAAACTGGAACGCAGGGTCATCAGGAAGCAAAGTGGAGTTAGCAAGGAAGAGACTCTTTGCCAAGTCATTCTTAGGAGGATCAGCTGGTTTAAATATCTGAGGGGAATGATGTCATTGAGAGGGGATGCCCCCAAGGTTCCTGCCATGATGTGGATAAGGCTGGCCCATGCACGCACACACCTAGAGTACTGATGGCAAGATGGCAGTCGGCGACATCCGTACCGACCAAGGAGGACTGGGAGCATCAGGCAGGTCATCGGCAGCAAGCGGTGGTTGCCAATCTTCCCCATGGAGTCAGAGAAGTAGAGAAGAAGGTGAGCAATAGTGGTCACAGCCGTCTGCGAACGACGGGCGTAACACTGACTTGTGCGCATCGCATAACTGATACATACACCAGGCTTTTTAAATCTAACTCATAGTCTTCCTTTAAAAAAAATTCAAATAATTCCTGATCACCCCTCCTTCTCAATGGCCAACTAATTAAAAAAATGTAAATGCTCCCCCTGACATCCCAGTCCTCCACCTTTCCTCCCATAGAGTAGCCATCTAGCCAATACAAAAATGCCAAAAAATGTCATCTTTTGGCACTGAGTTCTTTGTCACTCCTTGCCAACACAAACTAAAGAAATAAAACAAGATACAGTCAATCTTCTCTTCTAATCTTCCTTCTTCCCCTATCTAAAATAAATCCCCTGTTTGCAAAAGCCTACCCATCTGTACCCCTCCAGAACTCCCCAAAATCTCTTTAGTTAGTGTCAGCTGATAATGTTCTTGTCAAATTGACATGTGGATGGAGAGAATGGAGAGAATCCACCTGCTGGCTCTGGATGAAGTGAATTTGAAGAATTCTGGGGGATGAGGTGGTGAATATATTTAGGATGAGGAATGGATTAGATGGAGGGTTTGTCTCTCCCTCATTTCACTTCTTTAAATTCCCAAAAGGGAGGATAGAGGATCTGTGAGCTAGAGGGGGTACATTTGAATTGTTATTATCATGTGCTTGTTGAGATAGCAAGAGATAGAAAGATCAGGTTGCAGGTAAATTCACATATTTTATATCAGGTATCCAGAGGGAGGCAGGGGCATTGAGAGAACTTTTTTGTAAGAACATAAGAAATTGCCATGCTGGGTCAGACCAAGGGTCCATCAAGCCCAGCATCCTGTTTCCAAGAGGTCAAACCAGGCCAGAAGAACCTGGCAATTACCAAACACTAAGAAGATCCCATGCTACTGATGCAATTAATAGCAGTGGCTATTCCCTAAGTAAAATTGATTAATAGACGTTAATGGACTTTTCCTCCAAGAACATATCCAAAACATTTTTGAGCACATCTACAAAATACACTAACCACATTCTCTGGCAACAAATTCCAGAGCTTTATTGTGCGTTGAGTGAAAAATAATTTTCTCCGATTAGTCTTAAATGTTCTACTTGCTAACTTCATGGAATTCCCCCATTTATATTATTTGAAAGTGTAAATAACAGATTCACATCTACTCATTCAAGACCTCTCATGATCTTAAAGACCTCTATCATATCCCCCCTCAGCCGTCTCTTTAGTCAGTGTCAGCGATGGAGAAGGTACAGAGAAGGGCTACCAAAATGATAAGGGGAATGGAACAACTCCCCTATGAGGAAAGACTAAAGAGGTTAGGACTTTTCAGCTTGGAGAAGAGACGACTGAGGGGGGATATGATAGAGGTGTTTAAAATCATGAGAGGTCTAGAACGGGTAGATTGAATCGGTTATTTACTCTTTCGGATAGTAGAAAGACTAGGGGGCACTCCATGAAGTTAGCATGGGGCACATTTAAAACTAATCGGAGAAAGTTCTTTTTTACTCAACGCACAATTAAACTCTGGAATTTGTTGCCAGAGGATGTGGTTAGTGCAGTTAGTATAGCTGTGTTTAAAAAAGGATTGGATAAGCTCTTGGAGGAGAAGTTCATTACCTGCTATTAAGTTCACTTAGAGAATAGCCACTGCCATTAGCAATGGTTACATGGACTAGACTTAGTTTTTGGGTACTTGCCAGGTTCTTGTGGCCTGGATTGGCCACTGTTGTAAACAGGATGCTGGGCTTGATGGACCCTTGGTCTGATCCAGTATGGCATTTTCTTATGTTCTTATGTTCTTCTCCAAGCTGAACAGCCCTAACTCTTCAGTCTTTCATCATACGGGAGCTGTTTAATCCCCTTTATCATTGTGGTTGCCCTTCTCTGTACCTTCTCCATCACAACTATATCTTTTTTGAGATGTGGCGACCAGAATTGTACACAGTATTCAATGTGCGGTCTCACCATGGAGCGACATAGAGGCATTATGACATTTTCCGTTTTAGTAACCATTCCCTTCCTAATAATTCCTAACATTCTGTTGCTTTTATGACTACTGCAGCACCCTGAGCTGACGATTTTAAAGTATTATCCACTATGATGCCTAGATCTCTTTCTTGGTTGATAGCTCTTAATATGGAACCTAACATTGTGTAACTACAGCAAGGGTTATTTTTCCCTATATGCATCACCTTGCACTTATCCACATTAAATTTCATCTGCCATTTGCATGCCCAATCTTCCAGTCTTGCAAGGTCCTCCTGTAATATATCACAATCTGCTTGTGACTTAACTTCTCTGAATCATTTTGTATCATCCACAAATTTCATAATCTTCTAGTACTATAGAAAACTGGTGGAAATTGTACTCTAGTTCATCCTCTGTCTTCCCATAGTTTAAAGAGGCACTGTGTAAATTACAAAGTCAACATAGGTTGATATTGTAGATTTGGACTTGCGTAGTGGTTTTCTTATTTCTGAGAGCTCTTCATGTTCCTTTGTCTTCAGCTGAAGTGCATAAAATAGTCAATAATAAAATATAAAAGCGCTATGTGAAAATACAGTCTTAAAAACAATTAAGAAATCAATTAAAAGTGTACAAACTAAATAATAGTCTTTAAAATTGTGGTAAATTAAATTAAGAAAATGTAAGAATGTAACCAATGCCTGCTTTGAAAGCCTGCTCAAATAACCAGGTTTTGATCACTTTTTTAAACAGCTTAAAACAGCTTGAAATCTTAAATCCACTGGTAAAGTGTTCCAGTACCTGATCAGGAGTAGGCAACTGTAGCACTCAGGGTGGGACTCTTGGCCTGGTGCAGGGGAAGACGGTCCCCTTGATGGGACCAGGAGGAAGCTGCCACCAGGAGGCGGAGCACAAGAGGAGGTAGAGGCTAGCTGGAGCTTCACCACTGGAAACCAGAGGTCCCCCCGGGTGGAGCCCATAGGGACCCAGGTCGCTTGGTCTTAGATGGGCCTCAGAAGTTCTCCCTGAGAGAAAGTTCAAAGGTGTGCCCACCAAGAATAGGGACGGCAGGCAAGATGAATCACAGAGGGCCTGAATAGTGTCTGTGATGGCAAGGCTAGGAGCAAGGCCAGAATCAAGGAGGCATGGTCGAGAGTAGCAGAGGTCAGTTCCGAAGGTCAGTTCATGGATGGTCAGCCATATCAGGGTCAGTTCCAGAAGGTCAGTCCAAGGGTAGTCAAAGAGACGGGCAGAGGACGGGTTCCAGAAGTCAGATCAAGAGTAGTCGATGAGACAGCCTGAGGTCAAAGTCCAGGCAGCAGGAAATGTAGTCCAAAGGCAGGCAGAGGTCAGCACCAGAGAATCAGTCCGAGGGGTATTACCTGGAGAAACGTAGTACACAGACACTGGAACAAGACTGGAACAGAAGGATGCTGGAACAGGACTGGAACAGAAGGACACTTGAACAAGGTTGGAATAAGACTGGAACAAGACTGGAACAGGCGATGGGACAGTGGCAAACTTGTACAAAATAGTGTGAACCCGATTGCCAAGGCGAGGATCAGGGGTCTGAGCCCTGCTTTATATACTGGAGGGTGATGAACTCATCGAGGAGCGCCGGAACCGGAGTTCCTGCGCTTGGCCCTTTAAAGGAGGTGATGCTGGCCACACGCGCGCCTAGGGGCGGAGCAGAGGAGGAAGACATGGAGCTCCAGCGGGAGTGCTGGTATTAGGCCTGGTCAGTGGGGGGGTGTGCGGGGAAGCCAGGGATGCCGCGCCCTAGCAGCAGCAATGGAGGAGGTGAGTTTGGTACTTGTGGAGGGGGTAGTGAGGTGAGCAGGACCGGCCACAGTGCTCATGTGGCTGGAGCGTGCAACAGCAAACCTCTAGCCACGTGGGTTTTCAGAATATTCCCAATGCATATGCATGAGACAGATTCCCCGGATTAATGGGAATAGATTGATCCCTAAATCATGAAGGAGGCCACCCGCCCCTTCAGTTAAAGCTCTAATTACTCCTACAGCTGTTTTTACTATACTACTCACTAATCCAGAGAAGGCTCGACCCAGGGCATTAGAAAATACCTCCAGTTTCAGCAGCTCTTCCAGGATTAGTTCCCATTCACTAGTTGTTAATTCTATCATCTTCAGATGCTGCAAGAACTCATCCTCAGACATTAGCCAGAGCGAAGACACATTTTGCAATAATACATTCACATTTAGAAAATGAGTCAATAACATTTTTAACTCAGTGAATTGTATTGGCTTAAATTCCATATATTGTACAGTTTTGGTTGGCTGGGATCTAAGCAGATCATGCAGTGACTAGTTACAATATTCCCAGTTGAAACCCGCACTGTGCTTTTTCTGATTGAAGGATATAGGATCCATTGGGAAATTTCAAGAAAATCTCTACCAGTGGACCAGGATTCAGTTCCAAAGAGCAATCAGCCTCTCCTTCCAGTGTGAGGCAGGTATTATACACTTGCACCAGGGAATTACACACAGTTACAGGAACCTTGTGGCAACCCTGTGCTATAATCCAGTGATAACCAGCATTATTAATACACAAATGTGTTGGTTCAAAAATTGTAATTGTCTTAATTCATTTGTTGCTACCATGACTGCTTTCAATGTACTGTCCCCAATTTTGAATTTCCCAACATCTCTTCCATACTTATGTGGTGATAGGGAGAAAATTACGTCCAACCCCTTGTACTAACTTTGACCCTAAGGTCGCCCATGGTTCTTTTCTCATTTTATGTTTGGTGACCTGCAAAATAACTTGCGATGCCTCCACATGGGCATACTGAATTTGTTCTGCTGTGAGATTTATTTCCTCTAACATTTTTCCCAATTGAAGGTCCCCCATTTCGTTTTTGGGGAAGTGAGACCATCTATAAAATGGGTTAACTGTTCTATTCTCGCTAAGACCTGTATTTTTTCATCCGTCGTGGTTATGGCGTCAATTCCTAACTGTAGGGTTTGAGCCAAATAATCCCTTAACTGAAAAACTCCTGCTTTCTGCTGGTATTCATTAGACTGAATGCCTTTGATAGGAGTTTTAATTCTATTATTAAAATTAAGAAATGTGTTCTGAATTTCATGTTTCAGAACATTTCTTCTCTTTCTTCTTGCTGTTCTTATTACCCGGTCGGGTAGGGAAAATGAATCATTCAGCCACTTAGTCTGTATGATAACGTCTAAAACAGCTGTAGCTTCTGTTTCATGTTTCCCTTCTGCTAAGCCTTGAATGCAGGCAGCAGTTAAAGATCTACCTTGCACTAGCCTGTTTGAAAAGAAATGTGCTTCCTGTGTAAAGAATGATCCCTATTATGAAATATTTTATTACAAAGGTTAACTTGATAACAACAATTAGGGCAACAAGGGCATTGTGTCTGGGTGGATGAAAACTGAGCTCAAAAGAACCTATTGTTCCCACAAGCATTATTACGTAAGTAATATTACAATAAGGGGTTCCTTCCCAGTGTGTGAAATTAACAGGCAATTCATCATAAAATACATGATAATGTGTATCAAACAGTTGCCTACAAACATAAGACAGATAATCTTTAATCGTTGGGAGGGGGAATCCTGTATCCTCACCCCCACCCCCCTATGTGGAATAATTGTCATAAAAGAGTATTAACCAAGAAAGATGTCCATCCAGGAGAAAACGAGACCTTTAAGCAAACCTGAAAGTCCATGCATAGGACTAGGTGAGGAGTCCTCCAGAAGTACTTCTGATAGGAGGTTTTGGCAGGCACAGGAGTCATTATGGAGGCATGGTCAAAGGGCAAATTGTTTCTGGAACTGTTCTGGACCACCAATATATGGTTGGGAACAGTGCTGTAGTTTCCATGAAGGTGATCTAAGGATCTCAGTAAGATTGGCACCTTCTTTCCAGAAACTCAGGAACAAGTTTTGGTACTTAGATGAGCAGAACTCTGTGTGGAAGCCATCAAGAGGAGATCCTGATGTGACTGAAGTAAGCTGTAGGGAGGAGCGCTCCAGTTGCTGGAACAGAGCAATAAGCCTGGACTCAAGACCCTCAGGTTGAGATTACAGAGAGATGCCTTGCCAGACTTGGTGAGTGAAGTACCTAAAAGGAACATCAATATGCAAAGGAACAGGGTCCTGCACCAACCAGCCATGGTACAGAACCAAACTTACACCAGATGGTAAAGGCACAGCAAGGAGTGACAGTGATTCAGAAAACAAACATTTATTTATGTGCGAGTGAGAGTAATGGATAGAGATGTGAATCGTGTCCTCGATCGTCTTAACGATCGATTTCGTCTGGGAGGGGGAGGGAAACGTATTGTTGCCGTTTGGGTGGGTAAAGTATCGTGAAAATCGTTAAAATCGTGAGCCGGCACACTAAAACCCCCTAAAACCCACCCCGACCCTTTAAATTAAATCCCCCACCCTCCCAAACCCCCCCCCCCAAATGCTTTAAATTACCTGGGGATCCAGCGGTGGTCCGGAACGGCAGCGGTCCGAAATGGCCTCCTGCTATTGAATCGCGTTGTCTTCAGCCGCGCCATTTTGCAAAATGGCCGCCGCAAAATGGCGGCGGCCATAGACCAACACGATTCGACTGGAGGAGGTCGTTCCAGACCCCCGCTGGACTTTTGGCAAGTCTTGTGGGGGTCAGGAGGCCCCCCCCAAGCTGGCCAAAAGTTCCTGGGAGTCCAGCGGGGGTCTGGGAGCGATTTCCTGCCGCAAATCGTTTTCCGTACGGAAAATGGCGCCGGCAGGAGATCGACTGCAGGAGGTCATTCAGCGGGGGCTCGCTGAACGACCTCCTGCAGTCGATCTCCTGCCGGTGCCATTTTCCGTACGGAAAACGATTTGCGGCAGGAAATCGCTCCCAGACCCCCGCTGGACTCCCAGGAACTTTTGGCCAGCTTGGGGGGGCCTCCTGACCCCCACAAGGCTTGCCAAAAGTCCAGCGGGGGTCTGGAACGACCTCCGCCAGTCGAATCGTGTTGGTCTATGGCCGCCGCCATTTTGCGGCGGCCATTTTGCAAAATGGCGCCGGCTGAAGACAACGCGATTCAATAGCAGGAGGCCGTTTTGGACCGCCGCTCTACCCCAGGGTAATTTAAGGCATTTGGGGGGGTTCGGGAGGGTGGAGGATTTAATTTAAAGGGTCAGGGGTGGGTTTTAGGGGGTTTTAGTGTGCCGGTTTTCCTGCCCTCCCCCTTCCCCCGATTTAGCTAGGGACCGCCGCTGGACCCCAGGGTAATTTAAGGCATTGGGGGGGGGTTCGGGAGGGTGGGGGATTTAATTTAAAGGGTCGGGGGTGGGTTTTAGGGGGTTTTAGTGTGCCGGTTTTCCTGCCCTCCCCCTTCCCCCGATTTACGATTTTTTGACGATAAATCGGGGGAATTGGTATTGTATCGTGGCCCTAATGGTTTTTGACGATTTAAAATATATCAAACGATATTTTAAATCATCAAAAAACGATTCACATCCCTAGTAATGGAGTTCCCGAGAAGTTTCAGGGAAAGTGATGGAATGCACTTGGGTATGAGATAAAAGGTAGTAGAGAGAGACAGGAAATGCAATTACCAAAAACACCTAACATGCAATAATATACTTATAGTAAGGTTTATAGAAAAGAAATCCCACATGAAAAAATGTAATGATCGGGGAATAAATTATACAACATGCACTTAGAAGCTGTTGCTGGAAGTGGGTTAGAAGCAGAAGGCATTCAGACATAGGACTAGTTACATCAAGAATGTCCTGTTGTTCTTGGATTGGCACAGTCATGTCACTTCTCAGAAAAACATCAATGTCTTCAGCAGTGGGGGCAATTGGCAGCGTCGGTCCCTCCTGTCTCATCTGCGTCAGTGGAAACTGTGGATGTAATAGAAGCTGGGGTTTGAATGGAGGCGCTTGCACAGGGAAATCCCAGTGTCTTGGATACCAGCTTGACATCTCTAATAGACACAACTTTTCTATTCTCTGGATCCTCAAAGTCAGAAAGTAACAGTCCCGAGGTACCTAGTTCTGTAACAATAAAGGGTTTAGACCAGTATGGTTCTAATGAGCCATGAACATGCATTTTGCTCAATACTATGGAACCAATTGGAAATGGATTTGGATTCTGAGAGACTTCATCGGAGGGAACCATCACCTTTGAAGACCCCATGTTTTCTAGCATAGAAAACCAAAGAAAGACATAGCGGGTGCTTCATGATCGGCAGTTATACTATTTAGCCGTATTTGTATCTCTGGGAGATTATGGTGCCAATCTTTGGGATTAGTTTTTATTGCAAAAAGTTTCAGACTACTGTGTAGAGATGTGAATCGGAACCGGAATCTGATCGGTTCAAGTTCTGATTCAAAATCTTAAAATTTTGATCGTCCGGCTCGATTTTTTTTTTGTTATCTGCTCCACCCAATCCGATAACAAAAAAACTCTCCCCCATCCTCCCGAACCCCCAAAAACCACTTTAAAATTACCTGGTGGTCCGCCGGCGGCCATATTTAAAGATTGCGCCAGCGATCCAGTGCTCCTACCATGTGATAGGGGCCGGCCAATGGCACGGATATCCTGTCACATGGTAAAGGCAAAGGGCCATCGGTGCCATTTTTATTAGTGGCAGCCGATGGCCTGAGAGTGGGAGATCGCTCCCCGTGCCCCCACTGGACCACCAGGTAATTTTAAAAGGTTTGGGGGGGGGGGTCGGGAGGGTGGGGGAGCCTAAGGGGGTCAATTTAAAGGGTCGGGTGTTTTATTTTTTTTTATCAAGCCATCGGCGCCATTTTTTTAGTGGCAGCCAAAATGGCGCCGATGGCCCGAGAGCGGGAGATCGCGCCGGTCCCCTCACTGGACCACCAGGTAATTTAAAACATTTTGGGGGGGGGTTGGGAGGGTGGGGGATTCATTTTAAAGGGTCGGAGTGGGTTTAGAGGTTGTTTTGGTGTGTCGGTTTTCCCGCCCTCCCCCGATTTACGATTTTTCACAATAAATTGGGGGAATTTCTATTGTATCACGACTCTAACGATTTTTGACGATTTAAAAAATATCTGACGATTTTTTTAAATCGTCAAAAAACGATTCACAACCCTAACACTGTGTACAATTCTGGTCACCACATCTCTAAAAAGATATAGTTGCGATGGAGAAGGTACAGAGAAGGGCAACCAAAATGATAAAGGGGATGGAACAGCTCCCCTATGAGGAAAGGCTGAAGAGGTTAGGGCTGTTCAGCTTGGGGAAGAGACGGCTGAGGGGGGATATGATAGAGGTCTTTAAGATCATGAGAGTTCTTGAACGAGTAGATGTGGCTCGTTTATTTATACTTTTGAATAATAGAAGGACTAGGGGGCATTCCATGAAGTTAGCAAGTAGCACATTTAAGACTACTCGGAGAAAATTCTTTTTCACTCAACACACAATAAAGCTCTGGAATTTGTTGCCAGAGGATGTGGTTAGTGCAGTTAGTGTTGCTGGATTCAAAAAAGGTTTGGATAAGTTCTTGGAGGAGAATTCCATTAATGGCTATTAATCAAGTTTCCTTAGCCACTGCTATTAATTGCATCAGTAGCATGGGATCTTCTTAGTGTTTGGATAATTGCCAGGTTCTTGTGGCCTGGTTTGGCCTCTGTTGGAAACAGGATGCTGGGCTTGATGGACCCTTGGTCTGACCCAGCATGGCGATTTCTTATGTTCTTATGTACTTCGGACCCATATCAGTTTAACTACTGTCTGCCAAAGAACCTGTAGTGTATTGGATGCCAAATATATGTCATCAACATATGGTATGGCATTATCAATGTGATGTCATTGAAGGATCTCTTCAACGGCTGCTGAAAATAATACAGGGGAATTTTTAAACCCTGGGGGAGTTACGTATATTGATATTGCTTTCCCCAGAACATAAATGCAGTTAATGGGGAGGAACTCAAGGGTATAATCCAGAACCCATTAGCTAAATCTAGGGTGGCTTTCCCCCTAGGGCGAGGCAAGTTATCAATCTTTGATGCAGTTTCAGAGGAAGCGTGAAGCGTGAAGGACCCGATAGTCAATGACCATACAGGTCTTCCCATTTGGTTTGGGTACTGGGAGCAGAGGGGAATTATATTGAGAATATTCCTCTCTTCAAACCCCTTGATCTACTTTCTGACTAACAATCTCATCAAGGTCATCCCAGAATTTTCTGTGTACAGGGTATTGTTTCTAGGGATTAAATGGTTTAGTTAATAGAGATGTGAATCGGAACCAGAATCCAGTGCTCCTACCATGTGACAGGGGCTTCCCAATGGCACAGATACCCTGTCACATGGTAAGAGCAAAGGGCCATCGGCGCCATTTTGATTAGTGGCAGCCGATGGCCTGGGAGCGGGAGATTGCTCCCGGGACCCCCACTGGACAACCAGGTACCTGTAAAAAGTTTTTTGGGGGGTCGGGAGGGTGGGGGAAGCTAAGGGATTAGTTTTAAAGGGTCGGGGTGGGTTTAGGGGTTATTTTTGTGTGCCGTTTTTCCCAGCCTTCCCCCAAAGCGATAAGAGAACCCCCACGAACAATATTATGAGGTTTTCCTATCATTTTGGGGGAGCCCTCGATTTCTGATGATTTTGAAAATATCATACGATATTTTCAATCATCCGAAGCCCGATTCACATCCCTATTAGTTAATGTGATTTCTATTGGCTTTGGGATGTAAACTAAACCCATATGTGTGGGATACATCTGAATAATCCTTAATGTAAGCCATTCCTTAAATCTCTTTTCTAGTTCTGCTTCCCCCTACAGAGATTTTGAGCTGGAGTGATATTGAAGCTTTAACTGCCTCTAACCCATATGCCTGGTCTTCCCTCATCATAGAGGGGAATACTGGTACATCAGCTGGTGATAAGTAGACTGCATACGGGTCTTCTTCATCAAATAAACATGCAACTTTTATGGTGCGAGTTCCTTTGTAGTAGGGGGAATAAATATTTGTGGTTGCTAAGGGAGCTTGGGTCTACTGTCCCGCAAACATAGTATTTGTTATGTTTTATTGTAAATACTGTATAGTATCCCATTCTCATGTCAGTATACTAATGGTTGTTCTTGTATCTACCATCCCCACATGTAATTTACCCCATTCCTTACTCTGGATCCACAGGGGGTTGAGTTTTGGGGCCTGTGCTGCCATGGTGTGTGGCACGCTTGGCCAGTTTTATCGGGGTAGGTGTGGGAGGGCGATCAGCTTTAGCTCCAGATAGCCCTGGGGGGTTTTCTGGTGCTGGATATCGTATAAGTGGAGTCCCTCTATTTTCCCTCACAGAGTACCGGGGAGCCCACCCAATGCCTGGAGGAGTCATCTGTGGAAGAGGTGGGTATTCCTGTATGGGTTCCCTAAACTCCCTATTCTCCCTATGATTCCTTTCCTGGGAGGATGGGTTTCTGAAATTAAAGCTTACCCTTCAGGTGTGCTTAACAGGATGAGACCTCTGGCTGTCCCTTCCTCTGTCTTTATGTTTATCTGATCTCTGGTGTGCCGGTTTGAACGGCTTCCCCAGGATTAAGGGTTTTCCTACTGCCTCATATGCCTGTTGAATCAGGAATGGAAATTTTTGGTTCCTTTTAGCAGGAGCCAAAGTACTTAGTCTATTACTAAGATCAATGCGAATAGAGGTTTCAGGCATAATGTCTTTCAGGATTTCCCATACCTGGTCAAAATTTTCTAAAGTCATTAACATTCCTAGTTAGTAGGCAGCAGATATCCCATATTTATGTAATATTTTCTGCAATACATCCCCTAGATTAGTGATCAATGGTTTATCATTTGTTGCTCTATAGCACCAGGCATAATAATTTCCCTACAAGTCACAGGCAGATGGGGGAAACTAAATTTTGTGGCATTAGGGTTGAAATTATATAGTGTCTGGTGCATCCATCAACCTGACCAGTGACTGGACAGAGATCTGGTTGAAGACATCTGGTTGAAGACATCCATAAGATAGGTAAGAAGGGAGAAGTGGTGATCATGGGTGACTTTAATATGCCAGATGTAGACTGGAAAATCCCATCTGCAGAAACTAAAAATAGTAGAGCGATAGTGGATGCCATGCAAGTATCTTTGTTCAAACAAATGGTGTTGGAACCCACGAGAGAAGGAGCTATACTCGACTTAGTGCTCACTAATGCAGATAATGTCTCAGATGTCCAGGTGGGCGCCCACCTCAGCAGTAGTGATCATCAAACGGTATGGTTTAATATCACTAAAAGAATAGGGAAAAGAACCACAAAGACCCGAGTTTTACAGTTCAAAAACACAGACTTCGAGGAAATGGGGAAGTACCTGGAGGAAGAACTTAAAGGATGGGAGAACGAGAGAGATGTGGATCAACAGTGGACCAATCTAAAAGGAGCACTCACCAAGGCAACTGCTCTATATGTTAGAAATGTAAAGAAAAGCAAAAGAAAATTGAAACCTATCTGGTTCTCAAAGGAGGTGGCTGACAAAATTAAAGCTAAAAGAATAGCATTCAAGAAATATAAAAGATCCCAAAGGAAGGAGCACAAAGAAGAATATTTGTATCAACTGAGGGAGACAAAGAAATTAATCAAGTTGGCAAAAAGTCAAGCAGAAGAGAGGATTGCCAAGGAGATAAAAAATGGTGACAAACATTTTTCAGATACATCAGCGAAAAGAGAAAGGTCCAAAGTGGTATAGTGAAATTGAAAGGTGGTAATGATCAATGTGTGGAGAGAGACGAAGAAATGGCAGAAATATTAAACGAATACTTCAGCTCTGTGTTCACTAAAGAAGACCTTGGAGAAGGACCATCTCTACACAACAAGAAACTGGAGGGAAGTGGAATGGATGAAAATCCTTTTACAGTAGAAAATGTGTGGAAGAGCTAAAGAACCTGAAAGTGGACAAAGCCATGGGGCCTGATGGGATTCATCCAAGGATATTGAGGGAGCTCAGAGATGTTCTGGCAGCTCCGCTGTGTGACCTGTTCAATAGATCCCTAGAAACGGGAGTGGTGCCGAGTGATTGGAGAAGAGCGGTGGTGGTCCCGCTTCACAAGAGTGGGAACAGGGAGGAAGCTGGCAACTACAGACCGGTTAGCCTCACTTCGGTGGTGGGAAAAGTAATGGAGTCACTGCTGAAAGAGAGAATAGTGAACTATCTACAGTCCGGAGAATTGATGGACCAGAGGCAACATGGATTCACCAGGGGAAGATCCTGTCAGACAAATCTGATTAACTTTTTTGACTGGGTAACCAAGGAATTGGATCGAGGAAGAGCGCTTGATATCATATACTTGGATTTCAGCAAAGCTTTTGATACGGTTCCGCACAGGAGACTGGTGAATAAAACGAGAAGCTTAGGAGTGAGGGCCGAGGTGGTGACCTGGATTGCAAATTGGCTGACGGACAGAAGACAATGTGTGATGGTAAATGGAACCTTCTCTGAAGAGAGAGCGGTTTTAAGTGGTGTACCGCAAGGATCGGTGTTGGGACCGGTCCTGTTCAATATCTTTGTGAGCGACATTGCGGACGGGATAGAAGGTAAGGTTTGTCTTTTTGCGGATGACACAAAGATCAGCAACAGAGTGGACACGCCGGAAGGAGTGGAGAGAATGAGACGGGATCTAAGGAAACTGGAAGAGTGGTCGAAGATATGGCAGCTCAGATTCAATGCCAAGAAGTGCAAAGTCATGCATATGGGGAGTGGAAATCCGAATGAACTGTATTCGATGGGGGGGGAAAAGCTGATGTGCACGGAGCAGGAGAGGGACCTTGGGGTGATAGTGTCTAATGATATGAAGTCTGCGAAACAATGCGACAAGGCGATAGCAAAAGCCAGACGAATGCTGGGCTGCATAGAGAGAGGAATATCGAGTAAGAAAAGGGAAGTGATTATTCCCTTGTACAGGTCCTTGGTGAGGCCTCACCTGGAGTACTGTGTTCAGTTCTGGAGACCGTATCTACAAAAAGACAAAGACAAGATGGAAGCGGTACAGAGAAGGGCGACCAAGAAGGTGGAGGATCTTCATCGCATGACGTACGAGGAGAGATTGAAGAATCTAAATATGTACACCCTGGAGGAAAGGAGGAGCAGAGGTGATATGATACAGACTTTCAGATACTTGAAAGGTTTTAATGATCCAAAGACAACGACAAACCTGTTCCATAGGAAAAAAATCAGCAGAACCAGGGGTCACGATTTGAAGCTCCAGGGAGGAAGATTCAGAACCAACGTCAGGAAGTATTTCTTCACGGAGAGGGTGGTGGACGCCTGGAATGCCCTTCCGGAGGATGTGGTGAAGACCAGAACTGTGAAGGACTTCAAAGGGGCGTGGGATAAACACTGTGGATCCATAAAGTCAAGAGGCCGCCAATGAAGAGTGGGAGACTCGCCAGAATGACGGCTACTGCCTGGAGACAATACCCTTATTCAATAAACATACACATGCTTACTGTGACTCCAACATCGCTCTAAGCTTCAACAGCAAGAGGAAATGTGGAAAAATGGATTTACACTCACAAAGAGGGGAGTAGCTGGCTTGTTACGGCGGTTACTACCCCAAACCAAATAAGCCTGATTCTTCACCTTCAATGCATATACAGCATAGTTCTCTGCTTCAACGGCAGGGGAGAAGAAAAAAGGGTTCGCACTCACAAAGTGGGGAGTAGCTGGCTTGTTACGGCAGTTACTACCCCAAACCAATTGTGTCCGATACTTCACTTTCGATGCATATCCAGCATGGCTCTCTGCTTCAACAGCATGGGAGAAGACTGATACATCACGCATTTCCAGCATAGCTCCCTGTTTCAACAGCAGGGGAGAAGAAAAACAACCAATAAGGACTGTATAACATAGTCTGGGTAAAACAAATAAGCATGGGTGTAGCTTGCTTATTGCGGCGGTTACTACCCCTACTACCCCTAACTAATCAAGCTAGATATTTCAATGGTGGGGGTGGAAGGGAAATAGAACCAAGAGCTAAGAGAAACAGATAAGTATGAGAGAAAAAAACGTGTGAAGCTTGCTGGGCAGACTGGATGGGCCGTTTGGTCTTCTTCTGCCGTCATTTCTATGTTTCTATGTTTCTATGTTACTTGGTTAACGTCTGTAGGGAGAGAGCCAAAAGTTCGTCTTACCCTGTCTGCTTTATGGTTGATCTCACTACAGCCTCCATACCCCACAGGCATCCCTTTCGGGGTTGAGGTGCTTCCATAATTATCTTGTAATGTTAAAAAGCATCTCAGGACAGCGGAGTAGTAGTACACACCCCATTTTCCAGCCGGGAATCTCTCCACAATAGGAGGATCATATGATAATATTGCATCGAGAGGTGGTCTGGTTTCTGTGAAAGCTAAGCCACCTCACTTCTCTGAGACCGGGATGGTCGGATTGTCTGTAAACAGACACTTACTAAGCGTGTATGACATTTGGCAATCAGGGAGAGTAAAGGGTATGAAGTTCTCATCTCCCCTACAATCTAATTCCTGATGTCTCCCTTATTGAGTCATGGCTTTTAATCGACAAATATCTTTGTGATAGCACAGGGAGTAATACCTGTCTATTTGCAATTGCAGTACAAAATGTGATTTGTCTCTACCCACCTACAAAATACAGTCTCTTGGCTAGCCCTTATCCTATAGGGGTCTGCCATTCTGTATTAATATAGAATTTTTTATTATAGGTAATATCACTTTATTGGAAATTAAAATTCATATTTTATTTTTCCCTAGATATTACTTATTTTTCTAAAGGGGTCCCATATTGGGTGCCATGTCAGTGAAAGTGAGGATATGCTCTGCTCCTATCCTACTTTTTCATAAGACCCTCCAGCCCTTAGGGAAGGAGTTTATTTTTTAGAATTGAGGGTTTGCCAATAGAGTTATTTAGAGAAATGAACCAGTCTGGGTATATGAAAATAATAGTCTCTTTATTTAGATAGTTATAACCTTTCAAGGCATGCGATTAGCTTGTGAAGCAACATAGCTTTCTAATCTTATCTTAATCAAACAGTACAGAGCTATAAGTATAAATATAATAACAACAGTTACTGAAGTTATAGCAATCAGATAAATATCTACTAAAGCCATTTTCTTGTAAAATAAATTATTTCTAGTACATGCTTAGCTAATACTGGCTAGGGTTCTGTTGCGCTTCCCAGCCTCGTCTTTTCCGTGGCCGGTCCTGCTCACCTCTCTCGTCCCTCTACAAGTTCAAGGCGTAGCTCCTCTGCTGCCGTGGCTTGCTCTCTGTGTTCCCGGCTCCCCTGCTCCTCCTCTCCAA
The DNA here is from genome assembly GCF_901001135.1 of Rhinatrema bivittatum. Classification (NCBI taxonomy): domain Eukaryota; kingdom Metazoa; phylum Chordata; class Amphibia; order Gymnophiona; family Rhinatrematidae; genus Rhinatrema; species Rhinatrema bivittatum. The sequence goes on from NC_042630.1 coordinate 65,789,553, forward strand.
TGTCAGCCTCATGGCAGAGCTCCCATAAGGGCTCTGCATCAGCCTACACCTCGGCCCCACCCCTAGGTGCATGTGTGGCCGATGTCACCCTATTTAAAGGGCAAAGGACAGGAAACCTGAACCCGATGCTTGCTGAGGACATCAGACTCCTATAGTATAAATAGCGAGGTCCTGTCCCAGGACCTTGCCTTGGCAATCGGGTCAACACTGTTGAGTACTAGTTTGCCTCCGATTCTCATCGTTTGTTCCAGCCTTGTTCCAGTCTTGTTCCAGTCTCGCCTCAGCTTTGTCCAGTCCTGTTCCAGCATCCTCCTGTTCCAGCGTCCTTCTGTTCCAGCATCTGTCTCCAGCATCTCCCCAGATAGTACCTCTCAGACTGATTCTCTGGTACTGACCTCTGCCTGCTCCTGACCAAGTGCCTTCTGCCCGGACCTTGACCTCTGCCTGATTCTTAACTACCCTTGATCTGACTTCTGGAACCTGACCTCTGCCTGACTCCTCGACTACTCTCGGACTGACCTTCTGAAATCTGACCTTGCTTTGGCTGACCATCCATGGACTGACCTTTGAACCTTGACCCCCAGCTATACGTGACCATGCTTCCTTGATCCTAGCCTTGTCATCAGAGACTCTGTTCTGGCCCTCCATGGTTCCTCCAACCTCCTGTCCAGACATCGACCACATTTCTCTGCCTTGGTGGGCACAACTTTGAACTTCCTCTCTGAGAATCCAAGCAGCCTGGGTCCCTACGGGCTCCCCCCAGGGGGACATCAGGCTTCCAGTGGTGAAGCTCCAGCTAGCCTCTTTCTCCTCCTGTGCTCCGTCTCCTGGTGATGGGTGCTTCCTGGTCCCATCCAGGGAGCTTTCCTCCCCTGTACCAGGTCAAGGGTCCACCCCCAAGTGCTACAGGTTGCCAAGGCCATGGACTTGGTGGAGTCTTCTACCTCCCAAGACTGGCCAGGGTTGTCTGCAACTCTCCAAGAGCATCATCAAGCTTTTGAATCTTTGACCTCTTCGGTTGAAGAGCTTCATACCCAGTTGCATGACACAGCTCTGGCCAATTCTGTGGGCCTGTCGGCTGCTCCGCTACCTAGAGCATTTTGGGCTCTACCTGCTCTTACCTGATAAAATGGGGACCCATGCCTCTGTTGAGGCTTCCTCAACCAGTGCTTCATGCAATTCATACTGCAACCCTCCTTGTTCCCAAAGAATATCACGAAAGAGACTTTTAACCTTTTTCACCTAGAAGGCAAAGCTCTTGCATGGGCTTCTCCATTGTGGGAATGTTCTGACCCCCATGCTCTCCCAGTTGTCTGAGTTCATTACTGTCTTCAAGCAGACCTTTGGTGACCCCCCGATCAAGCTGTAACCAGCCATGATCTCCTCCACCTACGTCAGGGATCCAGAACCCTCTCTGAGTATACGGTGGAGTTCAGGACGTTAGCTACCAAGCTCGGCTGGCAAGGGGATTGTCTGCAAGCCATCTTCCTAGATGGTCTATCCAGTGCACTCAAGGATGAGCTCGCTGTCTGTGAGACTCCCATGTCTCTAGAGGACTTAATCTCCCTTGCAGGGAAAATTGATCACAGACTCTGGTTACAGCGCTTAGAAGTAAAGGCTTCTCGATCTCCTGCTCCTCGCTCCATGCGGGCTGAAACACCTCCACCTAAGACCATATTGGGATCTCCACCTCCTGCGGATGAACTCATGCAGGTTAATCGTGGGAAGATATCTTCAACCAAACGCCTTCGTCGACAGAAGGAGGATCTCTGCCTTTACTGTGGTACGTACAGACATGTTCGATAGTCTTGTTTGGTTTGTCTGGAAAACTTCAATGCCTAAGCCTGGCGGGGGTCCCGAGCTTGGGCGCCACTGACTCTGGCCCCCAATTTCTTCTTCCAGTCTCCATAGACATTGTGTCTTGCTTCTTCACCACCACTTCCCTCTGGATTCCGGGGCCATGGTGGGAAGGCCAGCTCAGTACAGGCACAGGCCAGCCCATTGTCTCCATAGGTGCTCTTCAGAAGTGAGGCGGCCATGGCCTAATTGCTGGGTTCTTCAGACTGAGTGATAGAGGGAGACTTCAAGGTGGTAGCTGGAAAGAGAGTAGGAGAATGAGGCCTCCTAGAAGTGGATCTAAAGGGGGTCTGGAACACCCTGGCACGTTCCTGAAGGCAACGATCGATCCTCCCAGCCAGGTCGATGAGATCCTCTAAGGACTCCGGGAGATCATATGCCACTATTTCATCCTTAATATGGACTTAAAGCCCTTGCAAGAAATTGGGTGTAAACCATCCTCCCACCAGCTGAGCTCCATGGCTAGGGTGCGGAATTCTATGGCATAGTCTGTCAGATAATGGTTCCCCTGACGGAGATGCTTAATGTAATTGTAAACTCTATGAATATAAATTTTACCCGTGAACAGTGCCTTACAGATACACCTGGTCATGAACTACTTCACTAAACAATTGATTGTCTTTAATGATATATTGTAACTGTACCTTTTGTGGCACCTGTTAGAAATTACTATAGTACACATTCACCTACATTAATTTATGTGTCTACATGTAACCCATTGCGATGGTATTTAACTTAGCGACGGTATAGAAAAGATTTTAAATAAATAAATAAATAGATAGATATAGTTAACTGAGATATCCAGATAAATGTCAGTGTTTGAATATTGCAATTACTCAGTCAGTTATCCAGTTAAAATTTACCCAAATAAGTGAGATATTTGGGGCATTATAGAATGGAGTAAACTGAATAAATTATCTGGCTAAATACATTTGTGTCCAAGGTTACATGTTCCTAGATAACTTTAACCTGAATAGCTATATTCAATGAAAATAGCCAGTTTACTATCAATAGCAAATAATAAAAAAAAAAAAACCCTGTGGGCCTTCACGCACAATTCCCTACCACTCACTCCTGTGAAACAACTGAGGCTCTACAGACCGAGTCCCTTCTCTCCTCCAGATCCTAAAATTATGGCACAAAGGTAGCAGCCTGTAGGCCTGAAAAGCCTCCTTCCCTTCCCTCCCCATAGCAAAATCTACCTTATAAATGGGCTCTGACCGACGGCCCGCAAATGCGCAGTAGAGAGCAGCTCTACCGCGCATGTGTGGGCGAGCACGTTGGTCAGAGCCGTGCGTGCCCGAAAAAAAAAAAAATGGCGGTGGGGCCGCAGGAGCGGCGGCGAAGGTGAAAAGCTGGAGCGGCGGCAGCCGCAAAGCAGGAGGAGCAGGAGCGGGAGGAGAAGCAGCGGCGCCGCGCGCGCGGAAGTGACAGCCCCCCCCCCCCGATATCTGCCGGCAGGAGCGGGAGGAGAAGTAGCGGCGCCGCGCGCGCGGGAGGGACACCCCCCCCCCGAGATCTGCCGGTTGTGGATGATCAGAGAGGGGAGGGGATTGAGAGAGGGGGAGTGACTGAGGAGAGGGAGGGAAGGTGAGAGAGAGAGAGAGGGAGGTGTGAGGGGGAGGGAGGTGAGAGAGAGGGAGGTGAGAGAGAGGGGGAGGGAGGTGTGAGAGGGAGGTGAGAGAGGGGGAGGGAGGTGTGAGGGGGGGAGGGGGTGTGAGAGAGAGGGAGGGGGAAGGTGAGAGGGAGGGAGGTGGGAGGGAAGGGAGAGGGAGGGGGAGGGTGAGAGGGAGGGAGGTGAGAGGGAGGGAAGGGGAGAGGGAGGAGGAAGGTGAGAGAGAGGGAGGGGGGAGAGAGTGAAGGAGGAGGGAGAATGAGGGGGAGGGAGTGGGAAGGAAACGGACCGAGCCCGTTGTTACGGGCTTAACGGCTAGTTAAAATATAAAGTGAAAGGAATCCACTTTGAACCTTCCCATCTCACCCAGAATCCCCCAAACCCTTACTATCAGTTTGAACTGGGAGCAAGTATCTAACTCCCAGCATATCCAGCACGGCTTTGACAGCTACCTGGAGAACTTTGAAATCTAGCTGGTGATATTCTAAGATAGCTGGTTAGGTTTCAAAGTTATGCAGCTCTGTATAACCAGATGACTTTGTCTGAGGTTATTCAGTTGGAAGTTTATCTTGCTGAATATAATAATCCTGTCAACTTATCTGACTAATTTTACCTGGATAAGCTATGTTTTCTGAATCTTTGAATATTGTCCTCCTTGGATCCAGTACTTAGAAGAGGCCTAAAATGAGTCCTCAGAAGTAGTCTGGAGGATCCCCTATGCATATGAAACATTACTGGAAAAATATTTCAGGAGTAATGGTGTTTGTATAACTCTTGATGTCATGTTTGCCCTACAATGACTGGAGCCTTTAGCTAAGTTTTCATGTGCATTTAATCAGTGGACATCTAGCTAGATAAGTGGACATCTAGCTAGATAGATAGATGATAGATAGATAGATAGATATATTGCTAGATGTCTATCTATATCTATATGTATATCTATCTGTATGTATAAATATATAATTCAACAAAAACACAACAAAATTAATCAGTCACTGTGTAATTATATCACGCTCAACACCAAACAATGGGTTTAAATAAAAATTATTAAATAAAAGCCGCATCAGCAAGCCTGGCAACGTGTTCTGCTGTATGCAGAGCCATCTGGTCTTTTAATCATTTGTGGCTTTGCAAGGTTTTCAAAGGAGCACCAACAAGGTGCTTTCAATATTGCAAAAAAGGTTGTTTATGCTGTAACAATTTGCTTGTTGGCTATTTATAGAAATATGTCCGTCTGTGCCCATTGTGACAAATTATGAGTAATGACCCGACAGCGACCGGTGTTTCGCAATGCAACAGGCTGCTTCTTCAGGAGTCAGTGAAAAATATCTCACTGGATGAGTCTATAAACAATAGATACAAGGCATTCAGACAAATTGAAAAATGAAGAGTTTTAAAACTTAGCTTCATGTGGATGGTGCAGCAAACCTCTTCATACTGGACGCCAGGTCTCCAAGGAATTTCTCAAGACACGGGACAGAGACCGCAATGAACCAGTTTACAGAATTACAGAGATGGATTCCTTTTGTTGTTTGTTTGTTGTTTTTTTTTGTAGATTTGACATACAGGCCCAATTTTTGGCTCTTTTTGTTTGTCGTAAATATATAATTCAACATGGAACTGGACCAAAACTATATGTTTGTCACATTGGTCACTGAAAAAAGTTCACTAGCTAGAGTTCATCCTGCTGGTTTAGACCATTAATTAAACTCATGTAGACTCATGTAAACTCATGTAGGTAAAGTATATATTGAGCAGTACTGAATTAGAATGAGGTCTCTAAACATTAAAACCTTGTACATGCCATGTGGATTTTAAAAGCTGCCTGTGTACACACTGCCTGTCTCCCACTTTGTGCAGAAATACATTTATTTATTATATGCTGACATTTGATCTGAGATATCACATCAGTTTATATTCAGGTACTGTAGGTATTTCCCTATCCCCAGAGGGCTTACAGTCTAAGTTTTGTACCTGAGACAATGGAGGAAAAGTGACTTGCCCACAGTCACAAAGAGCAACAGTGGGATTCAAACACTGGTCGCCTGGTTCATAGCCCACTGCTCTAAACACTAGGCTATTCCTTCTCCCTAATATCTATATAAATAAAAATGTTAAATAGTTTGGACAAAATCGCTAATCTCAGAAACCACTGAACCAATTGCTTTCAAATTTGGACACAACCTTCATTTCGCATACAGGAAGGTTCCTCTGTACTTACATTACATATATGTCACACCTGTGACAGGTAAAATAGGTTTAAATTTTTTTTGAGAAAACAGTGACATCTGCTGGACGTAAGCGCCATCTGTTACACCTTACACTAACACACGCTACACTAATCATTTCGCCAGTCCAGGTCCACATTTCACTTCCATTTTAACACATTCGCGCACTTTTTTCGCCAGAAGATAACTATTTCCTTTACAGATAAAATACACCCACCACCCTCCTCATGCCCCCCACACACATGTCAAATTGATTTACTTCCCACAGCCTCCCAACACACACAAAACCACCCTCCTCACACCCCCACACACATGCCAAATTTATTTACTTCCCAGGCCCTCTCAACACACACAAAACCTGACAGAAGTCCGGGAGGCTCCAGCGCGGGGCCAGGACCGGTCCGGGACACATCTCCTGCACAACGGCCATCGGCTGCCAGCACTCAACATGGCACCGATGGCCCTGTCCCTTACTATGCCACTCGGGGTCACCAATGGTGGCAGTAGCCCATGTGACATAGTAAGGGCGAGGGCCCCTCGGTGCCATTTTCAGGACTGGCAGCCGGCGGACCTTTGCCCTTACTATGTCAGAGGACCTACCGCTGCCATTGCTCCACCCCACTGACATAGTAAGGGCAAAGGGTCGTCGGAACCCGTTTCAGTGCTCACAGCTGACGGACCAACGCCAATACATCGCTCCCGGACCGCTCCTGAACGCCCGCTCCACCGACTGACATTTTTATCAGGTCTCGGGGGGTAATGAATTTATTGCGAACATCTTGGGGAGGGGTCACGAGGGGGGGCAGGTTTCATTCATTCAGCAACTCTGGGGAGGGGGCAGAGGGGTGGGCTACTGTTTTTTGCAGGGCTAGGGGAGGGGGGCAGGAGAGTGTGGGGTGGTTAGTTTAAGAGAACGTTTCTCATAGGGCTGTTTTTTGGGGGAAGGGGGAGGTTCACACACAAATACATACACTAAACTTGCATGATCTCGGGAACGCACCAAAATAGCCCTCCCCAGACCACAAAACAAATTTGAAGTGCAAATTTGGTTAGGCACTCCCCTATTTGGCTACATAACGCACAGAGACGCCCAGGGACAGACCACATGTAGCACCAACAATTTTAATTTCCCAGGTCTTGGGAGGGGGCAGGAGGGTGGGGGTTTATTATTTGATTTAAAGGGTTGGGATTGGGGGGGTTTGGGGTGGGGGGTTCGCACAGAAATAGAAAGACAAAGGTTTTCTGATCTGAAGGGTAGGCAGTAGGCGGGAGGAGGTGACAGTGAGGGGAGGGAGAATGAGGGGGGAGGTGACAGTGAGGGGAGGGAGAATGAGGGGGGAGGTGAGTGTGAGGGGAGAGAGTTGGAGGGGGGACAGGGGAGGGAAGGGGGGTTGTGACCAAGGGGGAGGAGGATGAGCGACTGAGGTAAATGAGCAAGGGGAAAGGGGAGGGAGGGTAAAGAACCTGACTCTGCCACTACAACGCGTGGCCGGGTACCGCTAGTAACAAATAAAATGTGAAAAGGTGCAGGGTGTGGCTGAGGTTTGGTCGGAGCATGGGCATTCCTGGATTTCCCATAGAAATTATGCACACAAGCACGCACCGAGGCCCCCCTGCAGCAGAACATGGATGCTGTGTAAGCAGTAAAATAATAAAATCTTGGCATGTCAGCAGGATTTTAAGGGTGGGGCCAACAGGAGGGAAGGGAGGCTATTAAACTTATGATTTTGGAAGTCCTATCCCTTAACTTAGTGAACTGGGAATGGACTGGGAAAATGGCCAATGACATAAGTGCACATGGCTTTTAAAATCCCCTCACTTACGCAGTAGAAGTGGCATTTGCACACGTAGGTGTTCCCACTTGGAATTGCATGCACATGTGTGTGCACTAAGCCTATTTTATAACATTCATACATAGATTTGTGTATCCTATAAAATAGCTGTGTCCTTGGTCGCGAGCCAGAAAACGCATTTACATTTGCACCTGCATGCCTGTTTAAAAGTTATCATCCCTGGCCTGATTTTAAAAAGCATTTATACTCATAAAACTGGGTTTTACTCAAGAAAATGCACTTTACTGGAGTAAGTGCTCTTTTGAAAATGTGTACAATATATGACATTGATGTACACAGGACTTGCTTACACTTTACTTTTGAAAATTGCTACGATAGTAATAACATGTAAATCTTTTTGAAAATTCACCTGTTAGGGAGTATCACCCTCTTTCTTTCTTTCTCTCATTACCTGTCTTTACTATTCAGACTGCAATGGTCTCTTAGCTTTTTTTCCAGAAGGCATCTCAGGGAATGATGCTATCTTATTTGACACCACACCTATAAAGTACACAGAAAGCATATCAAATTATTTTATGAAAGGATTACCTTGGATTTTTACAAAACTGAGTAAACTCTATAGGAGTTTCAGGATGTGTACAATAGTAATCGTAAGATTTAGAAATAAGAAAAACACTGTAAGTTTCCAGGGATCATATCCCAAATGCATCTACGAGCTAATTTATACCTGCCAAGCTTATCAAGTTAGCCATACCAGAGATGAAGAAACCATTGTCAAAAAGGTAGGTGATGAAGTCAGACCTTTTTTAAATGTAGAATAGAACCTGTGTTGCATCCTCAGATATTTCACTTATTCTTACAGTGAGTGTGCTTGTCATGTTATTCTTAGGTGCAATTGTAAGTCTGAAATAAGGATGATCATGTGTAACTAGATAATTTCTGGGCTGATAAATCGTTGGGTCCAGATATACATCTATCCTCATCTGAGAGTGTTCCTAATAACTTGTGTGTTAGGTTAGTGTTAGAGTATCAGGATCTGAACTGTGATTCCAAGAGATCAAAACGGACCTGGTGAGCCCTTAACAGAATATAAAGTCACACCAGCAGCTTAAGGATAAAGAGGGAAACAGAGCTTAATTGTGATATCTCAGCCTGAATTAAACTATTTCATTATAACCCTAAAGCAATGGTACTGACCAACTCTATTTTGTCTAACATGTTTGATTTAAAGAAGATCATAAGATTGGGTCTTCTCTTCTCTCCCGTCCTCCTCTTCCCCCTTCTACTTCTAATCTTAAACCTTTGAGTATTCAACTGGGGCAAAGGTTTGGTTTCATGATTAACAAGCAAATATTAAATATAATGCTATTTGCTGATAATTTACTATTGTCCAACAACAACAAAAAATACAATACTGCACTGCAATAAGATAATGCATTCAGTTTGTATTGTGGACCATTCTCTGGGCTAAATACTCATTTCAATATATATAATGTGTAGCCTCACATCCTGAAGTTATGGGAAAAAGAAGGAGTTCTGAGTTGATATTCAGTGCTATCCAGATGTTATCTGGGCAAGCCCAGTCATTCTGGGGTTTTTTTCCTAAAGTTATCCAGATAACTTTATGCAGGTATTTTACACTTTAGCTGTGCATATTTAGCAGAACTCATAATCTTTATCAGGATAACTTTCCTGTTACAGGATTTACTCTTTATGGACCTCTCTAAATGTTTAGATATCCAAGTACTAAATAATGTGACAAAATATCTCCAAAGGTGTGAAATATACAGGTGCTGCCTTTCTCCATTTTGTGAAGAAATGTTCCTGTGTAGGTACAGAGAGTGAATTTAAAGGAGTGAAAAGGACAATCATGGAATTCCTGTGGAAAGCAAAGGAAAATAGTTTTAGTCTTCCTGCACAATCAATAAATATTTATTTTCTTGAAAAAAATCTGTATCCCCCACATATCCAATGTTCCTGGCTGGGAACCACAATAACATACATATAACACCTAACAAATCAAATCTAAACAATTACAGGGATAACTTCCTAAAAAAAGCAGGGTGGTATTAACTTTCCAGATATGGGAGCCTATGCAATAAAACTTGTGTAACAACAACTGTAGTTTTGGATCACCTAAAAACTATTAATGGACATTTTATAAAAGGCACATAAAGAGCGATGCAAATGATTTTAGTGTGCTTATAATAAATAATGCCAAAAATAGCATGCTCACACTATTCCCATTTATGGAAACCTGAAAATGCACTGTCAAAATAGTGTGAGTATGCTACTTACTGAGCATTACCGAGAGTGAGCTTACTAAACATATATACTAGCATGCTATTCCCATGCATGGACACCAGAAAATACATTGTCTAAACAGTGCAAGTATGCTGCTTTACCAAGGTGTTACTGAGAGTGAGCATACTAAACAAAAAACATACTTATTAGCATGCTGGCTTCATTTTCACTCTTGACTCCTGCTGGCTTCTAAACGGTTTACAACTAGGAGGCTGATCTCCTAAGCTACGTGTCCTTTTGACATTCCTATTTTTACTTTCTTTCCACAAACATTAGTTTTAGCATGTGTACTTTCTCTTTTACCAGTTTTTTAAACAAAATTGATATTAATGAGTGTCAGTTATTTTAGGGGGCATTCCTGCATATGGTTAGGGCAAGATTGGAAACCTATGCAAGTTGTCTTCCAGTACAAATCTGCCTTCAGAAAAAAAACTGGTGCAAAGTCTGTAGTTAATTTCTTTGAGGAACTTAAAGACAATTTTCAATACGGGGAAATATTCTAGGTAAAAATTACTTACAAAGCCCAGGGATGAAAAAACTATCTATGGACATTGCAGCTGAGTGAGATACATGAAATGTGTCCCTTAAAATATTAGGGAAAAAAACCCTCCATCTTTACTTACAACATATCTGCCATAAAAAGGGAACAAAGATTTTCAACTCAGCATGGAGAATAAAGTAATCCAGATTCTGGCTAGACATTGAAGTTAAGACCATGGATTCAATGAGTCAGACTGCAGGGAAAATAAGAAATTTAAGCATGAAGGAGGTTAAAATAACATTTTTCATTGTGTTGCAAACATTTAATAAATCTGATAGAGAATACTAACATTATTATGTAAATTAGACTGAAACCTACATAAAGGAAGCTTCAGGTCTACTCTGGTAATCATTCTTTACTTTTATCAGGGTGATGCTTGCATATGGTTGTGACAAAGATCCACTCTACAACTCTCCATGCTGTATTCATGCAGGTATCTGTGTGGTACCTGCATGGGTCTCTGATGATGATTTGCTCCTCAGATGTCTGTACTATATAAAGGCTTTATGAGTATTGCTGTGAAACTTGCATGGGTCTCAGATGATGATATGATCTTCAGCCTCTGTGCTGTATGCTGGCTTTATGAGTATCAGTTTGATAGTTGCATGGGTCCTCTGATGATGATTTGCTCCTCAGCTGTTTGTACTGTATACAGGCTTTATGATTATCAGTGTAAAATCTGCATTGGGCTCTGATGAAGAACACCATATTAATCCTAAAGCCTGTTAACTTTACATCTGGCTCTAAAATTGCAAGCATTAAAAAGAGGAAAAAATGTAAACCATGAAACTCAGTAAGAGGATCACTATAAATGTGCAAGTGAGTAACAAATGAACAGTGTCACTTTCAATCTGTACAAATGTCTTACTGTGATCCTTTGGAGGAGGGGTGTTGTTAACTACATAACTCTCTGACTGTGAAACTGTAGCTGTAACTCTGCATACATTTCATTCACATTTTGTGACTTTGTAAGCATTTAACAAAGACTGTATAAGTTTATTAGCAGTCCATATTATTCAAACCTTTCACTGATTTCTGGTGTTATGGATTTGTTGTTTTTGCTGTTTTGTAGTTTCATTGCATTTTATTGCTTATGTTTATTGCATTTATTTATTTATTTATTTAGAATTTTTATATACCGACATTCTTGATAAAAATATCTAATCATATCAGTTTCCATTGAAACAGAACAGTCGCAGCTATGGCGTTACATTAAAACAAGTCATCAAATCATTAAATAACAGGTGAATATAGAAAAAATAATAATAATTATAAATAAGCAATTATAAATAAAACCATTATAGATAACAATTGATTATAAATAAACAGGTCGTCAAAAAATGAATGACAAATATAATGGGGCAGCAAAACAGTGGAAAAAAGGGATACATAAAGTAAGGCGACTAATATATATTGCTATGAGTAAGCGGAATAGAAAGGGCGTGGTGGGGCCCAGAGGAATCGGGTGGCCATGAGGAAGGATAGGGTTGAGAAGCTCAGGCTGAAAAGATGGATTGAGAAGATCTGGTTGAAGGATGGGGGAAAGGAAGAGCAAGGAGGATGGGGGAAAAGGAAGAGCGAGGAGGGGAGGGATGAGTGGCATTAAATCAGGATCGGGAATATGCTAGAGAGGTTGAGTCTCTCTACGAATCGGGGGATATGCTAGAGAGGTTGAGTCTCTCTATGGTTCAGTTAAGTCCATTGACCAGTGTCTCCCTAATGTCCTGTTATGTCCTTTGACCAGTGTCCGAATGTTCTTGAGCCTCCGGGAAGGCTTGTCTGAAGAGCCAAGGTTTGAGGTGTTTCTTGAATGTTTGAAGACATGGTTCTTGTCTCAACTCCGGAGGAAGCGAGTTCCAAAGGGTGAGCCTGGCTGTAGAAAAGGCGCGTTTTCTTAAAGTGGTTTTGATCGGAGGTGCGTATAGAGATCCTTTGTAGGCGTTTCTGATTGGTCTGGTAGATGTGTGTGTGCGAAGTTGAAAGCTTAGCTTGAGAGGAGCAATGCCGTGAATGTCCTTGTGGATCATCAACAGTATTTTGAAGGTGATCCTGGATTTAAAGGGAGCCAGTGCAGGCCTTGTAGTGTGGGTGTAATGTGGGCTCTTTTGTTTGAGTTAGTGAGTAGTCTAGCTGCAGCATTCTGGACCATCTGAAGGGGTTTAATAGTTATTGCAGGGAGACCTAAGAGAAGAGAATTGCAATAATCTAATTTTGTAAGGATGATAGACTGTACTACTAGTCTGAAGTCGCTGAAATGCAGGAGAGGTTTCAGATTTTTGAGAACTTGAAATTTAAAGAAACATTCTTTAGTTGTGTTGAGGACAAACAATTTTAAATTGAATAGGTTATTGAGCCGAACCCAAGTCTCTGACAGATGAGGAGTGGTTGATGGTAGTTTTTGCGAATTGAGATGCGCTTTGGGGTAGATTTTCAAATACCGCGAATAGGCGTACTTTTGCTGGCGCATCAGGCGCAAGCAAAAGTACGCGGGATTTTAGTAGATACGCGCGTAGCCGCGCGTATCCACTAAAATCCTGGATCGGCGCGCGCAAGGCTATCGATTTCGTATAGCCGGCGCGCGCCAAGCCGCGCAGCCTACCCCCGTTCCCTCCGAGGCCGCTCCGAAATCGGAGCGGCCTCGGAGGGAATCCTCTAATGCCCTCCCCTCACCTTCCCCTCCCTTCCTCTACCTAACCCACCCGCCCGACCCTGTCTAAACCCCCCCCTTACCTTTGTCGGGGGATTTACGCCTCCCGGAGGGAGGCGTAAATCCCTGCGCGCCAGCGGGCCGCCTGCGCACCGGGACGCGACCTGGGGGCGGGTACGGAGGGCGCGGCCATGCCCCCGGACCGCCCCGGGCCGTAACCACGCCCCCGGGCCCGCCCCTGAAACGCTGCCGACACGCCCCCGAAACGCCGCGCCGACCGGGCCCGCCCCCGACACGCCCCCGGACACGCCCCTCACCAAACCCCGGGACTTACGCGAGTCCCGGGGTCTGCGCGCGCTGGTAGGCCTATTGAACATAGGTTTACCGGCGTGCAGGGCCCTGCTCGCCTAAATCCGGGAGGATTTAGGCGAGCAGGGCTCTTAAAATCCGCCCCTTTGTGAGTTGAGGAGATTGTGGTTTTTATCTGGAGAGATGATGAGGATTTCGGTCTTATTTGAGTTAAGGATAAGGTTCAGGCTGGTGAGCAGGTTATTGATGGATTATAGACAGCAATTCCAATGTGCTTAATGTTATTTTTCTACAATCTATTTATTTATTTCTTTATTTGGATGCAGCTGAAGGCAATTAAATGTTGTAGTGATGCTTTCTTATATTTCTGCTATATTCCGACTGAATGTTTCATACCCATATGAAGCCTTTGTATGGATAGGCAGTATCTATACTGAAGCAATAAATAAATACAGGGATTTCAGAATGTAACATAAGAAACTCCATGCTGTGTCAGAACAAAGGCCCTGCAAGCCCACCATCCTGTTTCCAACAGTTGCCAAGAGGCATATCTAGGAAGTAAGTACATGGTAGACCCTAAAGAGTAGAATTTCTTGTTGCTGATTCCCAGAGATAAATGGAGGTTTTCTCCAATGCTACCTGCTAATCATTTTTTAATGACTTCTCTTCCAGGAACTCTGCTATGATGTAAATGCCTTGACCACCACCTCCATCAACAAATTACGCAGCATAATTGTGCTTCAAGTGAAAAATAATTTTATCTAGTTTGTCTTATATCGAAAACCTGTTAATTTGTTGGAGTGTCCCCTGACCTTGTACTATCTAAAAGATAAATAGCCATTTCTTATTTCTCTGATGCCTCTCATTCATGATTGTATAAACCACTATCATATCCCCTTTCAGTCATCGTTTCTCCACGCTGAAGAGCTCTCATCTGCTTAGCCTCCCTCATAAAGGAGCCATTCTATCCCTCTTACCATTTCCTTTCCAGTTTTGCTTTCTCTTGATTGAGATGGGGCAACCTGAACCGAGTGCATTATTCAAGGTATGGTCGCACCGTAGAACTATAAAAGGCATTATGACATTTACAATTTGGTTCAGAACAATTACTAAGTCTATTGCTTTTTTTAACCACTATCACAGACTGAGCAGAGGATTTCAATGCATTGTCCATTATATGACCTTCAAATGTTCCTCATTAGATCCTGATTTCCATTATTATGGATGCTTTTTTTGTTTTAATGACCTCTTTCACAGTACCATTTAGTCAATGTGGGAGATGCTTGTCCTTCTTTTGATGATATTTGATTTATGGAATGCATTTTATGTGCACTTCTTAGATAGTACTGTTAAGCATAAACTATGCTTCATGCAGTCTTTAACCCTTGTGACTGTTCCTTTCATGTTTTTTCTAACTAGTCTCCTCTCATTCTTCATAGCCATCCTTTTTAGTCATAGGCAACCACAATTGTTTTATTTATTTTCCCTCTAGTGATTATGTCAAATTTGACTGCATTATGGTCACTATTTCCAAGCAGTCCCATTTTCATTACCCTTTCCACCAGATCCTACATTCTACTGAGACCCGAATCCAAAATCACACATCCTCTCATTAGTCATATGACAAATGGCTCCATGAAACAGTTCTTTATGAGATGTCAAATTTTAACCTCCCTGTCATGCCCAATGAGATATTCACCCAATCTATACTGGAGTAATTGGAATCTTTCATTATAGTTGTGTTTCCAGATCTCTTAGCCCATCTAATTGGTTATAACATCTCAAGTCTGTTTCATTACCATGACCAGGGGGAGGGACTACAGTAAACCCCACTGCTAAATTCATCCTCATTACACATGGAATTTCTATCCATAGAGATTCCAAGGAGCAATCTGTTTCCTATAGAATCTGTATGCTATTCAAATCTATGGAATCCTTAACATATAAGACACTTCTATCTGCTCTGTCATTTTGATATATGTTATACACTGGTATCACCGTGTCCTATCAGTTGTCTTCCTTTCACCAAGTCTCTAGGAAGCCTATTATGTTTATTTTTTTTTTTGAATATTTTTCTCTGCTTATATTGGCACATTCTAAATAGAGTACAATACATATATTGAAATTTAACATTCTAAAATTACACATAAAAATATAAAAACATATTACAATAAAAATCTTTTATGTTAATACCTTCATCTAGTACCTATACTCTTAACTCCCTTATCTTACTTTTTAGACTACTTGCTTTTGCATACAGAGCAGTAAATATATTTATTTAAATAATCTGCTTAGTATCAGTTGATTTGGATAAACTTAGAACAAACAGCTAGGGATGTGCAGAGAGACGCCATACATTGCATTTGAGATTCGTATTCATCGGGGGGCAGATATGTTGCATTTGGCAAGGGGGGCCCCCGATACGTTTATACATTAATTCTTATTCGTTTTTCAGCTAAAATTAAATTAACTACAATCCCCCACCCTCCTGACCCCCCCAAGACTTACCAAAACTCCCTGGTGGTCCAGCGGGGGATCCGGGAGCCATCTCTTGCACTCACACTCTCGGCTGCTGGTTTCAAAATGCACCGATAGCCTTTGACCTACTATGGCACAGGGGCTAGCGGTGCCATTGGTCAGCCGGCGCTGTCCATCCATTGCTCCTACCATGTGACGGGGCTGACCAATGGCACCGGTAGCCCCTGTGCCATAGTAGGTCAAAGGCTATCGGCGCCATTTTGAAACCGGCAGCCGAGGGTGTGAGTGCAGGAGATGGCTCCCGGACCCCCCGCTGGACCACCAGGGAGTTTTGGTAAGTCTTGGGGAGGTCAGGAGGGTGGGGGTGGGGGTTGTTTAAATTGGGTCCTTTAGACGGCCGAATAATTCAGCGTATTCGTTGTATTCATGGGGAATCGCGATACGTTTCGCTTCTCCATGAATACAATGAATATGGCCCTATACGTTGTGAATCACCAATTCATAGGGAACGAATGCACACTACTAGAAACAGCTATTTCAACATCCTCACACTCAGGACACTCTGAATTCCCTATATTTATGGTATATTTAGTGGCTGCCAGCTCTGAACCATATTATATTTAGTGGCTACCAGCTCTGAACCATGTGATCCAGTTTTGCAGTTAGCTGAACAAACCTCTAAGTTATACATTTTCATTCTTTTACTAGCTAACTTTTCCATGGGCAAGTCCTTTCATAGACAAAATTTACCCTCACAAAATGAAGTGGTACTGGGGGATCAAGTTCATATGTGGTAGATTCTAGGAATGTGCCGTCATTTAAAATGTAACTGCAAAATGTGATGAATAAGGCTAAGTCATTTCATTTAGGAGGCCTCAAAATGATTTGGAGTACCCCCAAATGAAACAACCTTATTTGTTTGTTTCATTTGAAAAAAAAATGCATTGGGACTAAGTCTGGGCTTGAAGCCAGGGCCTTGCCTAGAACATAAGCTGAGACCAAAAGCAGGGGCTGTGACCTATGCTCTTTATGAGGCCATGGTTTCAAGTCTAGCCCAAGGTGCCAGCATCAAGCTTGAGCCTAGGCGAAGGCCCAAAGCAGAGACTATGGCTTAGGTCCAAACATGACTCCGGGGTCTCAGAGAAGTCATGGGCTGAAGCCAGGACCTAGGATGAGATCCCCAATATTGAGGGGGAAAACATTATTAGATCTGTCAGGTATCCACTGGGGCCTCAGCCTAGGCCATGGCCCAGACCGAGGCCCAATGCTGCGACCTGTACAAAAGGCTGAGGCCTAGGCCCAGACCCAGGCTCAATGCCACAACCTGAACAGGAGACCATGTCTCAATACATAGCCTCTGCATTGTCATACATCAAAATGGCATCATGCACTGGGGTGAATGCACCGGAGTTAATTAACTCTGGTTCATCCCCAATGGATGTCATCATTTGGTGTTGAAGAGCCAAAGCAAGAAGAGAAACCTAAAGAGGAACCCCAGGCTTGGATTCTGAGTGTGGGCCTGACTCTGGTCCTAGGCAATGGCATCAGGACATGACCTCCCAGTCAGGTTGCGGTGTGGCCTGGGTCCTGACCTAGGCCCCAGCATCTGGACTCGTCCATCTTTGCATAGGCTGAGGCCGAAGAGATCTACTGCAGCCTTAGCTTCCACGAAACCAAGACTTTGGCCTAGTCACAGCTGTGATTCTCCACTGGACCAGGTAAGCAGAGACTGGGGGAGATCCTGGCCCCAGCATTTTTTTGGGGGGAGAGGGAGACCTTTATTTCATTTTTGGGCCATTTGGGGGGGTTAATTGCTTGATTTGTTTTTTTCACATGAATTAAATTAATCAAGCAATCCACAAACCAAAATTCATGGGAAAACCTCCCAAAAATGAACCAAATAATGAAAATAAAATTCATCCTTAATAGATCCTTAAGAGCTGAGATTTGTTTTACTCATTTCAAGGTAGTGAAAATACAGGGCCAGTGGCTATGGCTTTTACCTTTATCCATTCTGTCCTTCCTTTCTTTGCTTTTCATGTTCCTTATCAGATTTCCCACTGAATGTGTTAACAATTAATATAAAGTATGTTTATATTGTTATTTTCCTTCATTTATATTTCATTATGTTCACTTCTGTTTTTGTTTCAGGTGGTTTTTCACTTGTATAGATTAGGGATGTGCATTGGTTTCAAGCAAATATAAAAAAAATGTAATGAATGAAGCCATTTGCAATTCATTCCAGATGGAACAAATTGAAAACAGCTTCCTAAGAAAATATCCCAAAATGTTTTTGGAATTTTGGATTTGTGACCAGATTCTGAGGCTGCCAAGCAGTGGGACTGTCTGGAGCCAGGGCTGGGATCTGAACTGGAGCTTTGGCTGGTGCCAGGCTTGCTCAGTACATGCCTCAGTGCTGATCAGACTTGGCACTGGGCCAGTTCTGGGCTGGACCCAGCACTGGGTTGAAGGTTTTTGTCCGGAGACAGAAGATCACAGGAGCTTAGTGAGGACCTTACAGGGTTGCCAGAGGCCCATTTGTTTCATTCAGTTTGGGTTCTTTTTCTGTTTTAGTGGTTTTGTTTATTTTTTTCTCATTTGCCAAATGAACTAAACCTCCCAAAAAATAAGTCACTAAGCAAAAAAAAAAATATATAAATAACTAAATAAAAACAAAAATGAACCAAAACATAAAAATGATGGCTTCATATACCTACTATAGATTAGGTAAAGAAAAATTAAAAGAAAATAGAAAAGAACCACATTTTTTTCCCCACTTGCTAAAGTAATACTTTATAAAAGTAAAATCCAATAAAAGTAAAATGTAGTTTCTGTAAAGTCAGGCAGAGAGAAAACAAAGAGGACTGATTACCCTGATGCCATTTCATGGCCTCTATGGTATTATAATAGCTCATCAGTTAGACTTTTATTTGGTCCTTGCTATTCTGTTTTATGACTCCAATTTTTGCAGTTATGTTTTGTGATATATTTATTGGTCTCAGTGTTTCCTACTTTCTATTTTGTTATCATTCAGTCTGTCTCTTCCTCTTCCTTTCAGTACTCCATTGTGCATGCCCACAGGGAAACAGGAAATCACACCAGTGTGACAGAATTTCTGATTCTAGGGTTCTCAGAAATCTCGGAACTACGACTATCTCTATTCACACTCTTCTCATTCCTCTACCAGCTGGGCATGCTGGGGAACCTTCTCATTATCTGTACAATATGTGCTGATCGACATTTGCACATCCCCATGTATTTCTTCTTGATCAACTTGTCTATCATAGATATTTGCTCTTTGACCATAGTTATACCAAAATTGCTGGCAATCCTTCTAACAAAAATTAATAGTATACCTTTTCTGGAATGTATTCTGCAGATGTACTGCTTTGTGGCCTGTGTTGCTACTGAATTTGTACTTCTTAGTGTGATGGCATATGATCGTTATGTTGCAATATGCAATCCTCTGCGTTACACCATCATCATGAATAAGAAGATCTGTGTTCTTCTGTCAGTGTTCTCATGGATAGTAGGTTTTCTAGAGGCATTACCACACACAATCATTACGTCCCAGTTTTCTTTTTGTGACTCCAATATAATCAATCACTTTTTTTGTGACCTCACAACAGTGATGAATCTTTCCTGTAGTGACACCTCAGTCTTTGATGTTATGACTTTTGTAGTATCAGTGTTTTCAGTCTTTACCCCATTTCTCCTAACCCTGACATCCTACATGTTTATCATCTCAACCATAGTCAAGATACGTTCTAGAGAAGGGAAAAGTAAGGCCTTCTCTACTTGTTCCTCCCACCTTACAGTCATTATTCTGTTATATGGGACTATAATTGGAATCTATATGCTGCCCAGCTCAGAGGACTCTATGAATTCAAAGAAAATGGTAACTGCAATGTATATAGTCCTTCTGCCACTGATAAACCCCCTTATTTACAGCTGGAGAAGCAAAGAGTTAAAAGTGGCCCTGAAAAAAGCCATAAGCCGGAATTTAACATTATCACTCAATAAACACTTCTAGAAGTCTGGCTCAAGGAAGAGCCACAGGAATCCCCTTAACAAGGCCACTGTCCAAACGAACACTTCTGGGAAAAAAGCCAAACAAATATTTTAACAGAGCAGTTGATTGTAGGAGAGGTAGAAAATTATTAAGAAAAGAAAAGGACCATGTCTTCCATTCAACAATGCACAGCATTTTCTATGGGGACATTGGGACAGCTCTAAAAATATATTTAAATAGAGCATTTGTTTGTGAGTCAGAGGGGAAAGCTAGTAGGAAGAGAAAGTGAAGTTCAAAGAACTAGAGGTCTTTAGCCAGGTCTAGATTAGGAGAGACCGTATAACTATGAGCTGAACAGGACAAGTGATTATCATCTTGAGAAGCCTAGTGAGAAGAACAAGCTATTGAGGAGGTACCACAATAAGCACTGAAGAAGCAGATATGCAATGGGCATGAAGAGTCAGGTCATGGTTGTCGGAGGTAGAAATCCAGCAAAAAAATAGTGTTTTGGATACAGATACAGCAAGTTGGGGATCAGGATCAGTAAGAACTTAGTTGAAGAGGAACTGAGCGTGAAGAATATTAGCAGAGTTGTTGGCTAGAAGAACCCCTTTGACCTTTAATATAAGAGATATGCTCTCAACTTCAAGCTTATTTAATTTATATTCCAGTTTTCAGCTATTCAAATTGGATTATATTCAGATACAGTAGGTATTTCCCTCTCCATAGAGAACTTACAGTCTAAGGCCTAGATTCCCAAGGCCACTATATTTTATCATGGATCCAATATTGCGGGGGTTGGCACCACAATACTTTGCACCTCTCCTACAAAATATTGCGGCAGTAATGCCGTCTTTTTTGTCTTACAGAAAAAGTCTGTGAGAGAAAAGAACTTGACAACAGTCCCCAGACACACAGGGCTATCATTGCTTGAAAGGGCTAAGCAACCCTCAAGGGCTACAAACATGTCAGCTTTTAAGGATGTCCACAAAGCATAGGCATGAGATTGATTTGAATGCATTGTCTCAATTGATTGCATATATATCTCATGCATATTCATTGTGAATATCTTAAAAACCAAGTCTGTTTGTGTCTCTTGCATACTGAATTTGTCCACACCACATTTAGATGATATATATTCATTGTTGCAGCTGCCCCAATAAATATTCCAGGATAAATCAGTTATCTAAATAGGTTAATCCAGATGTTAGGCCTTCCTTGTATATAGAACCATGGAAAACTGCAAACAAATTTTAAAAAATATCACAGCTTTATATTTTTATTATTACTATTTGGCTGTTTGGCTGTTTTCTTTTCTTGATTTTTAATAAGTAATCATGATGGAGACACCTTACCTGTTTTTTTTAGGAATCTAAATCAAAGGAAGACTATTTTTATGAATAGAAATGATTGTGGTTTTGTACAGCTCCAGAAAATTCTTAGTACTCACATATTCTCTTTAGAGTCTCAGCTAAACTGATATTCCAAATGTAAAGCTGAATTTTATCATTCTTTCTACTTGCATGGTGTTTCGGCACTTGTATGTTAGATTATCTATTGTATAATACATTCAGATATTCAATAAACATACACATAGTTAATGCGACTCCAACATTGCTCTATGTTTCAACTGCAAGAGAAAATGTGGGATAAAGGATTTGCATTCACAAAAAAGCGGGAGAGTTGCTTGCTTGTTGTGGCGGTTACTACCCTAAACCAAATAAGCCTGATACTTCACTTGGAATACATATCCAGTGCAGCTCACTGCTTCAACGGTGGGGGGGGGGGGGTGTTTGAAGAATAGAGGATTTATATTCAGACAACAACGAACAGGGACTGAATTGCATAGGCTGTGTAAACAAATAGCCATGGGAGAAGCTTGCTTATTGTGGCGGTTACTACCCCTAACCAATTAAGCTTGATAGTTCACTTTGATGCAGCTCCAGCACTGCTCTCTACATCAATGGCGGGGGTGGAAGGTAAATAAAACCAAAAAGTTACCAATAAGGGCCAAGAGTAACAGATGAGTATGAGAAAAACATAAGTGTGAAAGCTTGCTGGGCAGACTGGATGGGCCCTTTGGTCTTCTTCTGCCATCATTTCTATGTTTCTATATGCAGTAAGGGATATGAAAAGAGGAATAAAGCCACATCAGCCTTATTGCTTTGATTTTCAAAAGTCCAACAATTAGGATCTCCATGGGACAAATCTCATAGGATGAAAAGAATAAGACAAGCATATCCTGGAGAAAGGACAACTCACACAAAAAGGATTTGAAGCCTTGACAAGAGGCATTACTGCTCACAAGTTCAAACATGATGTAATTAACCCCTATGTGCATCTATCGGTGGGGGGTGGGGCAATTTTCTTTAAGGCCTTTTATTTCTTAAGGCGCAGGAACAGGAAGAAACTATTGTGGTATAACTGATAAATGTGCATAATTTAATCTTCCATCCAACTTACACCTCTAGGAATGCCCACTTCAAAATAACTAAATGCATCCACCTAACTTCGGAGGACATTCATCAAAATGTGTTAGGGCATTATCACCCTAACACCCACGATAATGCATGCGATAAATATTGCATCATGAAATGCATATGAAAATGTATTCAAGTGGGAGGAGTAAATGAAATGAGGGCTGTTTAACCTTGTGAGCAATAATGTAATGCTCACTATTGTAGGATTTAACAACACCTTTTTCCTTGGCATTATACCAAAAACAGGATTTAGCATAAGTCATGGAAGGGGTGAGCGAGTGTGTGAGAGAGAGAGACCAAGCCTCTGTCATTGATTTGTTTAACTATTTATGCCACTGTAAGAGTGGGCACTAGTAACTTGGAGTAAGGTTTATAGGGGATGAGTTGGATTTTAGGGCAGTTTAATATGCTCAGTCATATGTAAGAAGCACAGTTACCATCAGTGAAGATTTATTGCAATTTGGAAGGATGAAAGGTTAAAGAAGAGAAGATTGTACCACGTTCTCTCTACCTAGCTTGATTGCAGCTAGTAGATAGTGCATCAATTTAGGTACAGAGAACATGGTACAAAGCTAATCTTTTTTCACCTTACATCCTTCCAAATCACATTAACCTTAACTGATGATCTATGCCTTCATTAGGAAGCTATAATGTTTTATTCTATGGCATGAAAGTTCACCCACAGGATTAAGCTCAGTTAATTAAGGAATCTGTAAGTAAAATAACTTCATAAAATAAAATGTCTGCCTGTCTGTAAGATTATGTATTCTTATTACTCAAGATTGACCCATTTTTTATCTAAACATTCAAATTACTGAATCTTATCCTCAATTATTATGGGTGGGTCAGAGCTAGGATACTGAGGGAGCTCAAGATGTGCTGGCAGGTCCGCTGTGTAACCTGTTCAATAGATCCCTAGAAACAGGAGTGGTGCTGAGTGATTGGAGAAGAGTGGTGGTGATCCCACTTCACAAGAGTGGGAGCGCAAGGAGGCTGCTAACTACAGGCCGGTTAGCCTCACCTCGGTGGGGGAAAAGTAATGGAGTCGCTACTGAAAGAAGGAATATTGAACTATCTATAGTCGGGAGAATTGCTGGACCAGAGGCAGCATGGATTCACCAGGGAAGGTCCTGTCAGACAAATCTGATTGCCTTTTTTGATTGGATGACTAGGGAATTGGATCGAGGAAGCGCGCTCGATGTCATCTACTTGGATTTCAGCAAGGCTTTTGATATGGTCCCGCACAGGAGACTGGTGAATAAAATGAGAAGCTTAGGAGTGAGTGGCGAGGTGGTGGCCTGGATTGCAAACTAGTTGACGGACAGAAGACAATTTGAACATAAGAACATGCCATACTGGTCATACCCAGCATCCTGTTTCCAACAGTGGCCAATCCAGGCCATAAGAACCTGGCAAATATTCAAAAACTAAGTCTATTCCATGTTACTGTTGCTAGTAATAGCAGTGGCTATTTTCTAAGTCAACTTAATTAATAGCAGGTAATGAACTTCTCCTCAAGACGTGACGTCACATGCTGTGACGCCAAAACGTCATGACGTCACGTCTTGAGCGGACCAATTGCATGTACAGGGCCACTTTCACCCGTGTGATGCATCCATCTTCGCGGGCAGCTGGAGGCAGGGGAGCCGCGGTCGTCTTCGCTGATGTCCGTCTCCGGAGGGGGCTGCAAAAAAGTAAGTTGCTTCGTTGCTTTACACTGCCAGTCCTCTCTCTCTCTCCTCCCCGAAGCAAGGCTGCTTTTCGTGCCTTGCTTCGGGAGGAGGGGAGAGAGGACTGGAAATCCCGAGCGTAGGATTGCCCATCCACTCTCCCTCTCTCTCTCTTGCAACTTTTTTTTCGCTTTTTTTTTATAATCGCTTTTTTGATTTTTTCCACTTTCATTGCTTGGGAGGAGGGGAGAGGACTGGGGCTGCCCCAGAGACCAGCACCCATGGACGCGGCCAGGGCAGGTGAGCGGGGGCTGGGGGAAAGTTTGCCGCCTACCCTTACCCCTGCCTCTAACGCAGGGCTAAGGGTAGGCATTAAGTTAGCAGGTTAAACGCGCGGCAAACGGCAGGGTAAAAAAGCGATAGTCGGGGCGCACGTTACTGTATGGGAGGGAATAGCTAATTTGATCATTACATGTAATATACATGCCCGGGTGGAAGGGTTACCCGGTGATTTGAGGACGCGGTAAGAGAAGGTTAAAGGGATAGTGTATCGCGGGTTGGACTAACGCGGCCGAAAAGTGGATAGAAAGCGGGTTAGGAGCAGGGTAACCGCGGCCGCACTTTACTGTATTGACCTGTTAGTTACATATTTCACTTAGATGCAGTCCAACACTGCTCTCTCATTAATGGCGGGGTGTAAGGGAAATAGAACCAAAAAGTTACTAAGGGCCAAGAGTAACAGATAAGTATGAGAAAAAAACAAGTGTGAAAGCTTGCCGGGCAAACTGGATGGTCTTCTTCTGCAACCATTCTATGTTTCTATGTTTCTATGGTAGTAGCATTTTTAAAATACTTGACCCAGGCAGGAACAGAGTGGGTATCAAGCATGCCCTGTATCAGGACCTGTGAAGGGAAGGGCTAAGGGGAAGTTCCCAGGCTCTGACATAGTTAAAAGGGGGGAGGGGTCCAGAGAAACCAGCTGGGCAGGTCTGGGACCCAGGTTTCCATACTTCTGGAGATCCATTTTTTAATCATTTTCTGTGGGGTGTTGTTTCTTATTATAATGTTTTACTTGTGTTTGGTGTTTTTTTTCAGTTTGGCAAATGAACCAAGCCAAAATAACATTAAACACCCTGAAAACAATGGATAGAAAAAAGAAAAATTTGGTGTGGCACAACCCTCACGAAAACCACCTTCTCTTATTAATCAGATAGTATTTGTAAATCTTGCCATAAACCATTATTTGCTTATTTTCTCTATTTATTTATTTATTTTAAACAATATACCCCACTAGCTCCAAGATTCTCAGTGACTTACAGAAAACAAACATCCACAATAAACAATCAATATGCATATAATATCATTAACAAAAATAATAAAATATAAAAAGATATTTCATGTCCGACTGAGAAGTTTAAAAGGAGGATCTATGAGTAGACCTGGAATTAGGATGAAGTCCCAAGGCATTAGATATTTACTGACCAAAGAGTCTAACTTATCTCTTACCATTGAAGCACATAATTTTCCTATTATTTTAAAAACATATTCAGTATAGGATGGATTTTAAAGGTTATGCGCGCCGGGCCTATTTTCAAAAGGCCCAGCGACGCACATAAAGCCCGGGAAGCGTGTAAGTCCCAGGACTTTACTAAAGGGGCAGCGGTGGGGCGGTTCGGGGGCAGGGTAGGGCGGGGACAATAGGTCAGGAGGGTGAGAGTAGGGCTGAGGGGAAAAGGTTAGGGGAAGGGGTGGGAAGGTCAAGCTAGGGAAAAGGGAAGTTTCCTCACTGGCCGCTTGATTTCGGAGGGGTCGGGAAGGGAACGGGGGAAGGCAGCACGGCTTTGCGTGTGCAAGGTGCACAATTGTGTACCCCCTTGCGCACGCTAACCTCCGATTTTATAACATGTGCACGCCTGTGCGCGCATGTTCTAAAATTGGGTGTACATGTGTGTGTGCGGGTAGCATGCGCACATGTATGCTGACGCACACCTTTTAAAATCTACCCCTATATTTTACTCATGGAAAAAAAGTGACTTACTTTTTTTGATGGAGTCAGAATATTTTTTAAACTGCACATTTAAGTGAAATCACCATTTCACTGATACCTTAACCAGTTTCTCTAGTCCTTTTCTGAGTCATTGAGATCCTCCTAGCTCCTTAATCTGAACTGCCCCCATATTAGATTTTCCACCCAACCATAGTAGACACTAACCTGCACAAAAAATTATCAGGTGTAAAATAGAGACTAAGATTAAGAACATAAGAACATAAGAAAATGCCATACTGTGGTCAGACAAGGGTCCATCAAGCCCAGCATCCTGTTCCAACAGTGGCCAATCCAGGCCATAAGAATCTGGCAAGTACCCAAAAAACTAAGTCATTCCATGTAACCATTGCTAATGGCAGTGGCTATTCTCTAAGTGAACTTAATAGCGGTAATGGAGTCCCCCAAGAACTTATCCAATCCTTTTTAAACACGCTATACTAACTGCACTAACCACATTCTCTGGCAACAAATTCCGGAGTTTAATTGTGCGTTGAGTAAAAAGAACTTTCTCCAATTAGTTTTTAAATGTGCCCCATGCTAACTTCATGGAGTGCCCCCTAGTCTTTCTACTATCCGAAAGAGTAAATAACCGATTCACATCTACCCGTTCTAGACCTCTCATGATTTTAAACACCTCTATCAATCCCCCCTCAGTCGTCTCTTCTCCAACTGAAAAGTCCTAACCTCTTTAGTCTTTCCTCATAGGAGAGTTGTTCCACTCCCCTTATCATTTTGGTAGCCCTTCTCTGTACCTTCTCCATCGCAATTATATCTTTTTTGAGATGTGGCGACCAGAATTGTACACAGTATTCAAGGTGCGTCTCACCATGAGGATACAAAGGCATTATGACATTTTCCGTTTATTCACCATTCCTTTTCTAATAATTCCCAACATTCTGCTTGCTTTTGTGACTGCCGCAGCATACTGCACCGACGATTTCAATGTGTTATCCACTATGACACCTAGATCTCTTTCTTGGGTTTGGAGCACCTAATATGGAACCCAACATTTGTAATTATTGTTGTGATTGACCAATCCGGAAGTGGATCCTTGGGCCGACCGCCGGAGGGAGACGGACGGGAGGCAGACTAGATGAAATGATGAATCTTCACCTGGAAACCCGTGACCCCTCCAGAGGAGCTGTAGAGGCCCGGGTCGCTAGGCTTAGGAGTCTTCGCCCTGAAGCGCCGAGATCCCCCCAGGAGAGCCTGTAGGGACCCGGACCGCTGGGTCTTAGGTGATAACAGAAGAATCCAAGGAAGTCGATATGAACCGGGGTACAAGCAGGCAGATCGAGTCAGCAGGCAAAGTCAGGAACCAGGCAGGCAGATAAACAATACCAGAGTCAGGCAGGCAGAAGTCAGGAACCAGGCAGGCAGATAAACGATACCAGAGTCAGAGGCTGAAGTCAGGAACCAGGCAGGCAGAAACGATACCAAGTCAGGCAGGCAGAAGTCAGGAACCAGGCAGACGAACGATGGCAACTAGCACTCCGAAGAGAAACCTCGTTGCAAGGCGAATTGCAACTTCAAAAGTCCCGGCTTAAATCCCCTGCTCAATCAGCTGACGTCAAAAGAGGCGTGTCTGCACATCCGGGTGCAGACGCCTAAAACACGGCTCTTGCGCGCGCGTACCAGGGCTGGGGGAGGAGTTTCTGACGCGTCTCCACGAGGAGACGCCGCTGCCATGCGGCCCTGGAGGCCAGAAACCCGGCGGTTCGCGGCGCCACGGAGGAAGGTAAGAGCCCGGTCACTAGGCTAGTGACCGGGATCGTAACAGTACCCCCCACTTTACGCCCCCTCTTTAAAGGACCGGGCCTTCCAGGGTTGTCCAAGTGAAATTGGGACAGCAGAGTCTTATCCAGGATGTTCCGCGCAGGTTCCCAGGAATCCTCCTCAGGACCACAGCCTTCCCAGGCTAGCAAATATTCCCACCGTACGTGTACTTGATAGACCGGATCCCCAGGAGATGATGCTGAGACATCATCCGGAGTGAGGTGATGATAACGGAGTGGACCACAGGTTTTAACAGGGACACATGAAATACATTGTGAATGCGCAATGATGATGGCAGTCGAAGTCTGTAGGATACCAATCCAATACGTTCTGCCACTGGAAATGGACCACAGAATTTAGGAGCCAACTTGCGAGAGTAGCCTGAAAGGTGCAAATTTTGGTACTTAACCATACTTTAGTACC
Source organism: Rhinatrema bivittatum (assembly GCF_901001135.1). NCBI lineage: Eukaryota > Metazoa > Chordata > Amphibia > Gymnophiona > Rhinatrematidae > Rhinatrema > Rhinatrema bivittatum. Next base: position 65,817,733 of record NC_042630.1, read on the forward strand.
AGGTAGTAGTGTCGGAGCAGCCCGTCTATGACGATTCGCTGTTGTCTGTGCTTTCGTGCTGCAGACGAAAGACGACCATAGGTGACGAAATTGAGTCGCTGCTGACTGAGCCGCAGGAGATGCCACCTCCACTGGAACTGGGACAGGAGGTTTGAGATGACGACCAAAAACCGTTTGAAAAGGTGATTGGCCCGTGACAGAGTGTTCATGGTTATTATATGCAAATTCTGCCCAAGGCAACAACGCCACCCAATTATCTCTTTTCTCAGAAATGAAACTGCGGAGAAAAGACTTGAGAGACCGATTCATTCTTTCCGTCTGTCCATTACTTTGGGGGTGAAAAGCGGTGGAGAAATTAACTGAACCCCGAACTGTTTGCAAAGGGCTCGCCAATAGCGAGCTGTAAACTGAGGTCCACGGTCAGAGACTATACTTTGTGGAAGACCATGGACTCGAAAGATGTGTTGTACGAACAGCTTGCTAACTCAGGTGCAGAAGGCAGTTGTGTCCAGTGGTACGAGATGTACCATTTTAGAAAAACGGTCCACAATAACCCAAATTACAGTCTTACCCTCTGAAGGAGGGAGATCTACCACAAAGTCTGTGGCAATATGTGTCCATGGTTCTGTGGCAATGGGTAACGGTTGTAGCAGCCCCAAGGTCGACCGAAAGTGGCTTTTGCCTGGCACATACTGGGCAAGATGCCACGTATTCCTGAACGTCCTGACGTACCCGAGGCCACCAGTAGAATCGATTCAAAGAGTGAGAGTTCTTACTCGGCCGGCATGACCTCCTGTAAGGGAGTCGTGAGCCCACTCCAGAACCTTCCTTCGGTCTCGTCGAGGTACTACTACTCGTCCTTGCTGAGATACACTAGTGCAGTCAAGAGAAATCCTGGCTGGGTCAATGATATACTGTGGAGAGTCACTCCTTTCCTCAAGGATGGTGTTACGGGACAGAGCATCGGCTCGGATGTTCTTAGCGGCGGGTCGGTACTTGAGGATAAAATCGAACCGACTAAAGAACAATGACCATCTCGCCTGCCTGGGATTGAGGCGTTGGGCTTGGGAAAGAAACTCCAGGTTCTTATGGTCAGTGTACACCGTGATTTGGTGCTGAGCTCCTTCTAGCCACTGCCTCCATGCCTCAAACGCCAACTTGATGGCGAGAAGTTCTTTATCGCCGATACCGTAATTGTTTTCGGCAGGAGTGAATCTCTTCGAGAAATACGAGCATGGGAGTAGAGTTCCTGCACTAGAGTGCTGAGAAAGTACTGCACCTACCGCCACACTGGACGCATCTACCTCCACTATGAAGGGACGTGACGGATCAGGGTGTCGTAGGCAAGTATCCAACAGAAACGCGTCCTTTAAATCTTGAAACGCTTTACAAGCCTCTGCAGACCAGTGGCGAACATCCGCTCCTTTCCTTGTTAAGGCTGTCAAAGGTGCCACCAGCCGGGAGTATCCTGGAATAAAGTGTCTGTAAAAGTTGGTGAAGCCCAGAAAGCGTTGCAACGCCTTTAATCCTGTAGGCTGAGGCCACTTCTTGATGGCCGAAACCTTCTCTGGGTCCATGCGAAATCCTGTGGCAGACACGATATACCCTAAGAAAGGCAAAGAGTCCTGCTCAAAGAGACATTTTTCCAGTTTGGCGTAAAGGTGCTGGTCTCGGAGAATTGAAGAACTTGCCGGACCTGTCGGCGATGAGAATCCAAATCTTGCGAAAATATGAGAACATCATCCAGTAGACAATGACACAAGTGTTTAGCAGTTCCCTAAGAATCTCATTCATGAGATGCTGGAATACGGCAGGAGCATTGCACAAGCCGAATGGCATAACCAGATATTCGTAGTGCCCGTCCCGGGTGTTGAAAGCAGTCTTCCACTCATCCCCGGGACGGATGCGCACTAGATTGTAGGCTCCTCTTAGGTCCAGTTTGGTAAAAACTCGAGCCCCCTGGAGTCTGTCCAAAAGTTCTGGGATCAAGGGTAACGGGTAGCGGTTCTTTTTAGTAATCCTATTTAAACCACGGTAGTCGATGCAAGGACGTAAAGATCCGTCCTTTTTGGCTACAAAAAAGAATCCTGCCCCTGCAGAAGACTTAGACTGACGTATAAACCCCTTAGCGAGGTTCTCCTTAATATAATCGGACATGGCTTTAGTCTCTGGTTGGGATAACGGATACACCCTACCCCGGGGTGGTGTAGTACCGGGAAGAAGCTCGATGGCACAGTCGAAGGGACGGTGTTGTGGCAGCAACTCCGCCTTTTCCTTAGAAAATACATCGGAAACTCACTGTACACCGCCGGAAGAATTGGCCCCGCATGTGCCAGAGTGATGGGAGAACTCCCAGTAGTAGTAATGCAGGACTGGAAGCACTGTGGACTCCATTGAGCAATCTGTAAATTGTCCCAGTGAATTATAGGAGAGTGTTGCTGTAACCACGGTAGGCCAAGAACTATAGGATGTACCGACTTTTCCAAGACCAGGAAAGAGATCACCTCGCTGTGGAATAGGCCGGTCTGGAGAGAAATCGGAGCTGTAACCAAGGAGATACTCCCGGCCAATGGGTCCCTTGAATGGAGGTGACTCGCAAGGAGGGCTCCCGAGGTTGAGTAGTTATTTGCAGGCGCTCAACCAGAGACTGAGCAATGAAGTTCCTCCAGCCCCTGAGTCGATCAGAGCCCGAGTTTCAAAAGACTCCTCGGGAAATTTTAAAGTTACCGGTACCGTACATTGAGGAGCAGCGTTCAAACAGCCCAGGGGACACTCCTCCCTTACTCCTAGGCGTGAGCGTTTCCCGGCCGTTTTTGCAATTAGACAGGAAATGTCCTTTCCCGCCGCAATACAAACACAGACCTTGTGTCCTGCGGCGGCGCTTCTCCTCCTCAGTCAGGGTAGTTCTTCCCAGCTGCATTGGCTCATCAGAAGATGGTGTTGCGGTAGCCCCCGTAGACCGGGGAACAGAGGCAAGAGGTAGACGAGACCGGCGCTAGTGGCGACATGCGCCGTAGTGGGCGTACCTCTCTAGCCCGCTGTTGCAACCGCTGATCAATGCGTCCAGCAAGCTCTATGAGAGCATTGAGATCTTCAGGGAGCTCTCTGGCAGCAAGAATGTCTTTAATCCGGCCTGCTAGACCTTCAAGAAAAATCCCCCGAAGGGCATCATCTCGCCACCCCACCTCAAGCGCCAGGGTGCGGAACTCCAGAGCGTACTCTGCCAGTGTACGTGGTCCTTGGCGAATTTGCAAGAGCTCCGAAGTCGCTGAAGTTTGGCGAGCAGGCTCATCGAACGCGGCTCTGAACTCAGCCACAAAGAGGTCCAGACTCGAGAGAGCGGCATCATTCTTCTCCCACATAGGAGATGCCCAATTCAGTGCCTTGTCATCCAGCAGGGAGAAAATGTACGCCACCTTGACTGCATCAGTAGGAAACTGGGAAGTAGAGCGAACCGCACATAGCACTGATTGAGAAAACCACGCAAGCTTTGGCATCCCCAGCATAACGAGAAGGAGCAGGCAGCTGGGTCTGAGTCTGGAATGTGACTACTGGAGCCGGAACCGGAGGCGGAGCCTGTCCAGGAGGTTCATTGTCCATTCGAGTAGCCATGCGCTCAACCGTGGCTACTAACGAATCCAACACCTGTTGCTGCTGCACCAGGCGTTGTGCCAACCCAGGAATGGCCTGAAGCCCAGCGAGATCTGCCGGATCCATGGCCTTGCAAACTGTTGTGATTGACCAATCCGGAAGTGGATCCTTGGGCCGACCGCCGGAGGGAGACGGACGGGAGGGCAGACTAGATGAAACGATGAATCTTCACCTGGAAACCCGTGACCCCTCCAGAGGAGCTGTAGAGGCCCGGGTCACTAGGGCTTAGGAGTCTTCGCCCTGGAAGCCCGAGATCCCCCCAGGAGGAGCCTGTAGGGACCCGGACTGCTGGGTCTTAGGTGATAACAGAAGAATCCAAGGAAGCGATACGAACCGGGGTACAAGCAGGCAGAGAGCGGAGTCAGGCAGGCAGAGATCAGGAACCAGGCAGGCAAACGATACCAGAGTCAGGCAGGCAGAAGTCAGGAACCAGGCAGGCAGATAAACGATACCAGAGTCAGGCAGGCAGAAGTCAGGAACCAGGCAGGCAGATAAACGATACCAGAGTCAGGCAGGCTGAAGTCAGGAACCAGGCAGACGAACGATGGCAACTAGCACTCCGAAGAGAAACCTCGTTGCAAGGCGAATTGCAACTTCAAAAGTCCCGGCTTAAATCCCCTGCTCAATCAGCTGACGTCAAAAGAGGCGTGTCTGCACATCCGGGTGCAGACGCCTCAAAACACGGCTCTCGCGCGCGCGCGTACCAGGGCTGGGGGGAGGAGTTCCTGACGGCGTCTCCACGAGGAGACGCCGCTGCCATGCGGCCCTGGAGGCCAGAAACCCGGCGGTTCGCGGCGCCACGGAGGAAGGTAAGAGCCCGGTCACTAGGCTAGTGACCGGGATCGTAACAATTATAGCATGGGTTATTTTTTCCCTATATGCATCACCTTGCACTTATCCACATTACATTTCATCTGCCATTTGGATGCCCAATTTTCCAGTCTCACAAGGTCTTCCTGCAATTTATCACAATCTGCTTGTGATTTAACTACTCTGAACAATTTTGTGTCATCTGCAAATTTGATTAGCTCACTCGACGTATTTCTTTCGAGATCATTTATAAATATATTGAACAGTAAGGGTCCCAATACAGATCCCTGAGGCACTCCACTGTCCACTCCCTTCCACTGAGAAAATTGCCCATTTAATCCTACTCTCTGTTTCCTGTCTTTTAGCCAGTTTGCAATCCACGAAAGGACATTGCCACCTATCCCATGACTTTTTACTTTTCCTAGAAGCCTCTCATGAGGAACTTTGTCAAACTCCTTCTGAAAATCCAAGTATATTATATCTACCGGTTCACCTTTATCCAAATGTTTATTAACTCCTTCAAAAAAGTGAAGCAGATTTGTGAGGCAAGACTTGCGTTGGGTAAAGCCATGCTGACTTTGTTTCATTAAACCATGTCTTTCTATATGTTCTGTGATTTTGATGTTTAGAACACTTTCCACTATTTTTCCTGGCACTGAAGTCAGGCTAACCAGTCTGTAGTTTCCCGGATTGCCCCTGGAGCCCTTTTTAAATATTGGGGTTACATTTGCTATTCTCCAGTCTTCAGGTACAATGGATGATTTTAATGATAAGTTACAAATTTTTACTAATAGGTCTGAAATTTCATTTTTTAGTTCCTTCAGATCTCTGGGGTGTATACCATCCGGTCCAGGTGATTTACTACTCTTCAGTTTGTCAATCAGGCCTACCACATCTTCTAGGTTCACCGTGATTTGATTCAGTCCATCTGAATCATTACCCATGAAAACCTTCTCCATTACGGATACCTCCCCAACATCCTCTTCAGTAAACACCGAAGCAAAGAAATCATTTAATCTTTCTGCGATGGCCTTATCTTCTCTAAGTGCCCCTTTAACCCCTCGATCATCTAACGGTCCAACTGACTCCCTCACAGGCTTTCTGCTTTGGATATATTTTAAAAAGTTTTTACTGTGAGTTTTTGCCTATACAGCCAACTTCTTTTCAAATTCTCTCTTAGCCTGTCTTATCAATGTCTTACATTTAACTTGCCAATTTATGCTTTATCCTATTTTTTCTGTTGGATCCTTCTTCCAATTTTTGAATGAGAGATCTTTTGGCTAAAATAGCTTCTTTCACCTCCCCTTTTAACCATGCTGGTAATCGTTTTGCCTTCTTTCCACCTTTCTTAATGTGTGGAATACATCTGGACTGTGCTTCTAGAATGGTATTTTTAACAATGACCACGCCTCTTGGACATTTTTACTTTTGTAGCTTCTCCTTTCAGTTTTTTCTAACAATTTTCTCATTTTATCAAAGTTTCCCTTTTGAAAGTTTAGCACGAGAGCCTTGGATTTGCACACTGTTCCTTTTCCAGTCATTAAATCAAATTTGATCATATTATGATCACTATTTCCAAGCGGCCCCACCACCGTTACCTCTCTCACCAAGTCCTGTGCTCCACTGAGAATTAGATCTAAAATTGCCCTCTCTCGTCGGTTCCTGAACCAATTGCTCCATAAAGCTATCATTTATTCCATCCATGAATAAGTTGAACTCACTCATGCTGAGCAGATTTTAAAGCCACCTGGATATACGCGAATATCCCATAGCTTGGATATCTACAAAGTTTTCAAAAAGGGATGGGGCATGGGTATGTTCTGGGTGGGAATGGGCATTTCAGTACATGAACCAGAGATGTATACATAAATACTTACGCACCTGGGTGTACACCCATATCTCCTGCTGCATAACTTTACTTCTGCTATGGAGGAAGTGTTAGTTATAAAATATAGAAAAATAGGAAGATCTATGGGGATTTAAGGATTGGGGGTAACTGGAAGAAGTGAAGGCCATTAAACTAGGGGGGTTTGGAAGACCTACTCCTTAACTGGGTGAACTGAGGATGAACTGGTTTAACTGGCAATGGTGTCAGCATGTGCCACTTTTAAAATCCCCCAACATGTAGCTGAAGTGGGATTTGCACAGTCATGTACGCGTCCATTAGGTATTAGTGTGGGGGTTAGGGGCCACTTTGACACTTTGACAATGTTAGACATACAAACAGAACAGTGGTCTCTGTGAACATTTGATGACCCTCGAAGTGAGAACACTCACCCAAAGATGAGATTTGGGCAATGTTCTCTCAACCTAGCTTGATGGACTCTCTACCTGGTAACATCAAGCTGGAAGCAGGCGTAACATAGCGCGCGCCGGCCGGCTGCCTCGCTCCATGTTCCGGTCCCGGGGCTGGTCCGGAGGCCGCGGCCACGCCACCGGAATGCCCCTGGGCCACGCCCGTGGCGCTGCCCCCGAAACGCCGCATCACGCGCGACACGCCCCCAAAATGCTGCGTCACTCCAGGCAGGCCCCCGACACGCCCCCCAACACGCCCCTCCATGCAAGCCCCGGGACTTACATGCATCCCGGGGCTTGCGCACTGCCAAGCCTATGCAAAATAGGCTTGGCGCGCGCAGGGGGGTTTGGGGTAGGTTTTCAGGGGGTACGCGCGTATCCTACGCACGTACCCCTTTGAAAATCTACCCGTCAGTGTGCGCTAACTATGGTTAGCACACAAACATGAAAATTGGGACCCAAAACAAATAAAAAACACAGGAAATATGAAATTTTCCATGGGGGCCGAAAATGAAGCCAAAACCAAAATAACTAAACAATGCACATCTCTATGAAATAGGCAGCAAAGGGGGCTCACCCATTATTTTGGGAAAATTCAAAAAATGGGGATTAAGTCTATGAGAGGAATTTTCTAAGAGCTCAATCTTAAATACATAGGGCTGGATTTTAAAAGCCCTGCACGCATAAATCCGCCCGGATTTACGCGCACAGGGCACTCGCGCGCCTATTTTGCATAGGCCGCTGGCGCACTCATATCCCGGGATGCGCGTATGTCCCGTGGCTTCGTAAAAGGGGTGGGGGCGTGTCTGGGGCGTATCCGGGGTCAGGGGCGGGTCTGGGGGCGTGGCACTGGCCCGGGGGCATGATCGAGGCCTCCGGACCAGCCCCTGGTCGGGTGATGGCGCGCCAGCAGTCCGCTGGCGCGCACAGATTTACGCCTGTTTCGGCGTATCTTATAAAATGCAGCGTACTTTTGTTCGCGCCTGGTGCACGAACAAAAGTACGCTCGCGCGTAAATTTATAAAATCTATCCCATAGTTGATTGTACCTCCTGTACCTTAGCCACATAATGTTTCAATGTTGCAAGCTGATTATAATGGTCTTGTAATAGTAAACCTTGTCTAGAAACCTGAACATCCAAACTGGAAACAATAGCATCCATTATAGTAACAATGGTAGGCAAAATTTGACCCAATTGCTCCACAAGTCCCTAAATAGCGTTGTGTTACCACCTCCATTTTTTTAGGCATAGCAGGTAACTCATCCATTACTGAGCTGAAAGAGGTGCCCAAAGAAGCAGGAAAAATGAAGTCATCAGCAACCTGAGAAATCAAAACTGAAAGCTACATTAGGGTTAACCCTAAGGCTACCAGCATTACTGGAGACTACCTTACCTGTCTATGTAGATATTAGCACAGAGAGCTCCAATACCTTCTTGACCCCCACCAGCAGAGCGCTGAGACCATGTGATCAATCAGCGCCATTGCAGTTTCTCCAGAGGAACCGCATCTCTCAACCGGCGATATGTCTTCTTCCCTGGGGCTGAGAGAAACTTTCTCCCTGGATTTGCAACTTTGAAACAGCCAAGCGGACATGCATGTACGCATGTTTGCTGGCTCACATCTAGAGCTGCATCCATTTTATAATATGCACAGGTACATGTGCGCATGTTATAAAATAGCCTTAATGTGTGTACATGTGTGCACAATTTTAAATGAACGTTCACATGTGCATGCAAATGCCTTGTCTACCGAAGTGGGGGAATTTTATAAGGACACAAAAAATACAAAAGGTATTGCCAAAGTTATCTCTAGAAAAAGCTCTTCCCCATCAACCCAAAGAAATTTTTTTTATAGGAAAGGGGTTGATGGGGAAGAGCTTTTTCTAGAGATAACTTTGGCGATAACTTTTGTATTTTTGTGTTTGAACTGACAGGTTCGCAGTGCTGCTCTTTGTTGTGTATTGTTGGAATTTTATAAGGGACATGAGCCAATGCTATAGCTAGTTTCCCCAGTTCCCAGTTTGCCCCATTTAGAGATAGGACTTCCACCCCCCCTAATTTATTAGCCTCCCATTTCCTCTGCTAGCCCTAGCCTTAAAATCCCACTGACTAGCCTTGATATTTTGGGTTTTTTAATTACATACCATCCATAGCAGTAGTAAATTTATGCAGCAGGATACTCCAGCATGCACAAATCTCTTGGTCTTCCCCTGATATTCCCACACTCCGCCCCTTTTTCTAAACTTTTGACTTGGGCACTTAATGGGAGATATGTGCACACATGGGCAACTTAAAATTCCACTCAATGCATGCCAGCTCGACTTGTGCATGTATCTCCAGCTTTGGCACAGCTGTAAGCTGAGCCACCACTCCCCTCACCGATCCTGAAACAGGAATTACTCAACCAGAACAACCACACATGAAGAATTGATTGTTTGCTGTCCTGGTAAGTGAACAGGTTCAGAAGGAAAATCCCTCACTTTCTCTTTCCACTTAGGAGTCATCATCAAAGGAAAAATGACTGTAAGAAACAAGATACAGGGACAGCTTCTTCCTGTCTAACTTCATGCAGCCATCTTCCTCCTTCCCCCTGCCCAGTCTATTTTTAAATGGCCCAATCCAGTTGCAAGGACTAGTGAGGATGGCATGTCATCATCTTTCTTCCCGAAAGTTAGAGCCTGGGCAAAGTTGGGTTCAGCATGATTTGCAGCTTTCAAATTCAGAAGTTAGGTATATCAATCACATGGCTCAGAGGAGAACTGGAGTTAGGCATCTATGGCTAAATGATAAATTATGCCCTCACCCATTGCAGAACACATGACACCAGAATAGGGAGACTCTGTTAAATGTTTGTACCGCAATTCTATTAGCTGGTGCATGGGTAATTGGTGCCCCAGGAAAACCTTAAAGACTTGCATCTTGCCACGCCCTCCTAAACAGAATTAAAATTTATGCATTTATGATAACAGATTTTAAATGAAAAAGGATATTCAAATTATAGCCTTCCGAGGTAAAATGTCACTTACAATATGTATTTTTACATGCAATGCTATGGTGCCAACCAGAAAACTATGAAGAAAAGCAAAACGTGGAACCCATATCTAATTAGGCTTATTGTAAAGGGTTTGACCCTCAGAAAGCCAGGATAAAACAGAATTACAATACAATAAACTTTCTATATCAAAATAGCTGTAACTGCCAGCATTCAAACAGCTGCAAATATTACACCAGGCCCTAAAACACCAATAAATCTCCTATTAGGAAAACAGAATAAGCCAAACTGCTATAAATCTCTCCACAGAAATTGCCCTCTGGTAGAATACCTCACTTCAATCATCCATGCAGAACATAGTGTTAGATTCTAGCCACCTCCCCCAAGTAAGCCACTCACCACTGATTTGAAGGGACTCCGTCTGTTGTAGCCTCTAGCAGCATGCTGTTCCAAGCATTCAGGATATACATTTCTGTAGACTTGGACTGCCTTTCTGGACCTCCTAGCAAGGACTTTCTGTGACATTTGCTGATGACATCACATCGTCCAGGGATATATAAGGAAGCGTCTTGCAACTTGTCTCCTGAGTAGCCTCTTTCCAGCGCATGGTGCTTGTTCTTGGTCTTGTGTTGTGCTTCCTGCCCCTACCCCCTGCCCTATCCTGTGTATTCTAGATCCTTGGTTCTCTGGTGCAGATCCTTTCTCCATCTCTTGTCTTCTTGTGTATCCTGCCCCTGTTTCCTCTCCTGGTCATCCATGCTTCTTTGGATCAACTTCTTAGTTGACCTCAGCTTGGCCCTGGACTCCACTGAACACTTCTTGGACCTGACCCAGTTTTTGCCTTCAGTGCTAGGAAAAATCATGGAAACGATTATAAAGAATAAAATCACAAAACATTTAGATAGACATGGGTTGATGGAACACAGTCAGCATGCATTTACTCAACAGAAGTCTTGCCTCACAAAACTACTACAATTTTTTGAAGGGGTGACTATACATGTGACAAAAGTGAACTGATAGATGTGGTGTATTTGGATTTTCAGAAGGTGTTCGACAAAGTCCTGCATGAGAGATTTCTAACAAAACTAAAATGTCAAGGGTAAGGAGGTAATATCTTTTGTGGATTGCAAGTTGGTTAAAAGATAGGAAACAGAGAAACAGAGAGTAGGATTAAATGTTCAGTTTTTACAGTGAAAAAAGGTAAACAGTGGAGCACCTCAGTGATCTGTACTTGGACTGGTGCTTTTAATATATTTATAAATGACCTGGAAATGGGGAAGAAAAGTGAGGTAATCAAATTTGCAGATGACACAAAAGTATGCAGAGTAGTTAAATGTCAAGCTGATTGGGATGAATTGCAGGAGGAACTTGAGAAACTGGAAGATTGGGCTTCCAAATGGCAGATGAAATTTAACATGGACAAGTGCAAAGTGATGCATATAGGAAAAAATAACCCTTGCTATATTTACACAATGTTAGCTCAACGAAATTGCCATAATTTGTCCTGGTTTGGCAACCCGAAAATCAAAGCAGATTTTTCACGAATTTCGGGAAAATCGAGGCAGACGAAAAAAAATCGGCCAAACCACGGGAAAATGAAATTTCTCGTGGCAGGCCGATAACGAGGCCGAACCGATAGGTTCCGCTGAATCACATCCTTACTACCCAGGAAAGAGATCTAGGCAGTCATAGTGGATAATACATTGAAATCATTGTCCAGTGCACTGTGGCAATCAAAAAAGCAAACAGAATTTAGGAATTATTAAGAAGGGAATGAAAATATAATGGAGGGTGTCATAATGCCTCAGTATTCAAGGTGAGACCGCACCTTGAGTACTGTGTGCAATTCTGGTCACCATATCTTAAAAAAGAATATAGCTGCACTGGAGAAAGTGCAGAGAAGGGCAACCAAGATGGAATGGCTGCCCTATGAAGAAAGGCTAAAGAAGTTAGGGCTGTTCAGTTTGGAGAAGAGATGACTGAAGAGGGATATGATTGAAGCCTACAAAACCATGAAAGACTTGTACAAGTTAACGTAAATCGGTTATTTACTCTCTCAGATAATAGAAGGACCATCGGGCACTCCATGAAGTTAGTAAGCAGCTCATTTAAAACAAATGAAAAAACATTTTTTCACTCAGAACATAGTTAAGCTCTGGAATTCACTGCCAGATGATGTGGTTTCAGTAGTTAGTGTAACTGGATTTAAAAGAGGTTTGGGTAAGTTCCTAGAGTTTAAATCCATAAACTGCTTTTACAGTATTTAATAAGCAATAGTAGCTTGTGATCTATCTAATGTTTGGGTACTTGCCAGGTACTGGTTACCTGGTTTGGTCACTGTTGGTTATTAAGTTCACTTAGAGAATAGCCACTGCCATTAGCAATGGTAACATGGAATAGATTTAGTTTTTGGGCACTTGCCAGGTTCTTATGGCCTGGATTGGCCACTGTTGGAAACAGGATGCTGGGCTTGATGGACCCTTGGTCTGACCCAGTATGGCATTTTCTTATGTTCTTAGGATACTGGGCTTGATGTTATGTTCTTATGGCTGGTTACACCAAGGGCTAAACCTGTGGGAACAACAGTTGCTATAGGTGAAGCTCCAGATAATCCCATCCAGGCACGTACACCAATGGTCGGCGAGGCCCCAGAGTAACCCATGCAACTGAGTCAACTACATCACCACAAATGGGTCCACAACTGTAATACATAGGAAGACTTTCAAAAACAGAATAGAGAGACCATAAAATATAAATAGAAACATGAGGCAAAAACTGGAACTGGAAAATTGCAACAAGCCAAATTCTTTAGGCAGTGCAAAAATGGAAAAAATGAAACAAATTCATAAAACAACCATCAAGAAATATTACATTTTGGGCTGGATTTTAATACATACACGCATGCGCTTACCCGGCGCATGAAAATACACACCCTATTTTATAACATGTGTTGGCATGTTATAAACATCCGGGGTCAGCGCACGCAAGGGGGTGGCACACTTGTGCACCTTGCGCGTGCCAAAGCCCCTATCCGAGCCGCGCTGGCTTCCCCTGTTCCTTCCCAAATCGGAGGTGGCCTCGGATGGAACTTCCTTAACCCCCTGCCCACCTCAACCTTCACCTTCCGCCTACCTCCACCTCACCCTTTCCCCCCTACCTTTGATGCTTTCTTTTGTTTTATTCAAAACTTACTTCAAACGCCCTGGGGGGCTGAAGTAAGTTGCGTGTGCCGGCCGACTGGTGGCGCGCGATTCCCTGGCTCAGAAAAAAAAAAAAAAAAAAAAACAGAGCCGTGCAGATGCCTCTGGCCCTGCCCTGCCCCACATCACCACCCTGCCCCTGGGACCACCCGTTTTGTAAAGCCCCAGGTCTTACACGTGTCCCGGGGTCTTGACTCGATGCATTGCCAGGCCTTGTTTAAAATAGGCCCGGCTCACGTAACCTTTCGAAAATCCAGCCCTTTATCAATAGTAGTAAAACCACAGTAAATAAAAAATTAGAATTCAAAACAGCAACATGAAGAGAATAAATATCCAGAATAAGATCCAGAATAATATCATATAAAGGGTGGGGGAACGGATCTCTGACACCAAGAAAATATTTCTAAGCAAAACATCAAAGAACAGCCAATAATCAAAACTAATAAGGATTTTTTTTTTAAAATCCCTACCTGGAAACCTTTGATTCCAGATGCCCTAAGATTGTCATGGTTTATTTATTTATTATTATTTATCAAAAATTATTTATATTCGCTTATAGCAATAAATCATGCTAGGTGGATATCAATGAAAACAATCACAATGAACATGCATAAATTAATCATATTAGCAGGCAAAGAGAAAGAAAGGTTGTTGCACGCAAACTTTCTTCGCACATAGACACATACACTCAATCACACACACACACACAAATATGATTTCTCCACTCTCATATGCTCTTTCAATCACACATTCTCTCACACACCTAAACACAGACACGTACACACAATATGCTCATGCTCTCTCTCGACACAGCAGCAGCAGCAATCTCCTTCTTCAGCCTCAGCAGCTAACAGGATGCCTACATCTTAGGGCATGACCCAGCTCAGGTGTAGTGTTCTGCTGCAAAGCAGGCTGCTTCACTCCTCATCTAAGGCCCTGCTAGAAGCACTGGCAGGGACCACAGTCCTTCGCCTCCTAAGGCCCCTCTGACATTTCTGGTGAGGATGCGCATTCCGCTTCCTCCTCTTAAAGCCTTGTAGATTATGATGGGGTCACAGTGCTACTCCACTTATTCAGGCTACCCTGGCAATTCTGGCATTGCTGTGACAGTCCCCTCTTGCACTTAAGGTCCAACCAGTGATTCTGGTGGGGGCTGTGGTGCTATTCAGAGCAGCTCTTCAGGTGATTTCAGAGACGTCACAGCACTCCTTCCTCCGTCTAAAGCCCTATGGGTTAATTCTAGCGGGGCGGCACTTCGTCCAACAACAGTGGTAGGGAGGCATTACATGACAGCACTAGGGTGCCCTTCCAGTAGTGGCACCTATGGCTGAACGCATATTGGTCATAAGTACACTCGTAGCTTGGATGACATACCTGGGCACAGCAAACCATGAAAATGATGAACACAGATGTAAAGAGACCAGAAGCATGGTACAGGAATATCATGGAAGATGTGCCAATCCTGCTGTGTGGTCAACTTATTTATTTAGGTTATTATATTTATATTCTAGGAATAGAAAGATTAAAAACATGTTAATTTTGTTTTCTGTTTCTTTTTTTTTTTTGTGAGGGGGGGGTTTCTCCACTAATTTCATTTGTTTTAATGTTTATTCCTTTTTCAAAACTAAAAAAATGAAATAACATTAAAATAAGAAAAAAAAAATAAAGAGGACTCCTGAGGGCCTCCCATCCACAGTATCCATCTCTCACACCACCCAAAAAAAGAATAAGAACATAAAAACATAAGAACATGCCATAACTGGGTAGGGATGTGCAGACAAAAAAGTTTATGTTCATAAGATCCATAAGTCGAAAGGGGGGGGTCAATTTCGGTCAATATGGACATATGGAGAATTCCATAAGTTTGAGTCTATGTCCATACGTTGCACCGATTCCCTAAATAAAAATTTAAAACCCCTCACCCTCCTTAATCCCCCCCCCAAGACTTACCAAAACTCCATGGTGGTCCAGCGGGCAGTCAGGATGGCCATTTCTATATTCCTTTGCGAGGAGCACGTGACGTCGGCGTCACGTCGGAGTGACGCGGACGTCACGTGATTCGCCGCGCGTTCGCTCCGGGACACAACCGGAACTTTTGGCCAGCTCGGCGGGGCCTCCTGACCCCCCCGAGCTGGCCAAAAGATCCGGTTGTGTCCAACGAGGGTCCCGGAGCGAACGCGCGGGGAATCACGTGACGTCCGCGTCACTCCGACGTGACGCCGACGTCACGTGCTCCTCGCAAAGGAATATAGAAATGGCGTCCTGACTCTCCGCTGGACCACCAGGGAGCTTTGGTAAGTCTTGTGGGGGGGATTAAGGAGGGTGAGGGGTTTATATTTTTATTTAGGATCAACAATCGCGATTTCCAACGTATTCAACATAGCTATGTTGAATAAGTTGGAAATCCGATTGTTTTCGCCTCATCACTTTTTTAAGTAAAAAAAAAAAATTACGTTGCGTTTTACATATGCGTTGAAAACAAATGCACACCCCTACTACACAGTGCCTCTGTAAACTATGGGAAAACAGAGGATGAACTAAAGTGCAACTACCATCCGTTTTCTTCAGTACTAGAAACATTAATGTTGGCACCTAAGAAAGATTTAGGGAAAATGGCCCATATTATGAAGGTCATGAAAACTATTGAGCATATGAAATATGCAAGCTCCAAACAAACATCTTAAGTCAGCTTTTTATGTTCTTACATTCCAAATGTTGCAAAACAGGAAAAAGACTATTCTGTAAAGAAATGATGCACAAATACATGAAACTGAAATTAGAAATGCTAGAACTAAACTCAGACAGGCACAGCATTTGAGGTCAGGCCCTTATAGTGACATAAGGGCTGGATGGGCAGGCACAGCATTTTGGATCAGGCCCTTGTAGTGACATAAGGGCTTGACAGTGGATAGACAGGCACAGCGTTTGAGGTCAGGCCCTTGTAGTGATGTAAGGGCTGGACAGACAGGCACAGCTTTTGAGGTCAGGCCCTTGTAGTGATGTAACGGTGTTATGGTTTCGAGGTGTTTGAGTGGATTATTGGGTATTGTAGCAGATGAACATGGCCATGGGGAGGAGCCCCGTGGGGAGCCACAGTACTGGGATAGACTCAGGACGCACAAACACAGAGTTTATCTTTATTTATTTATATATTTATTTATTTATTTATTTAAGACTTTTCTATACCGTCGTTTAGAAGCTTCCATCACAATGGTTTACAACAGGCACACAAAGATAAGGATTCTGAGACGTTACTTTACACAGGTGCCATATCGGTACGGTACATAGTTTTTTAAAATAAAATCATATAATTGTGGAGTGATAAAATGCTGTATGGATTTTTTTCGGAATTAAAAGCAATGCTAATTTTAATAGTGTCAGTTTATCTGATAGTGATAGATGATCAGACAGAGTAATATCAAATCACAATAGAGATACAAATAACAATCCAATTAAGTACCGCTACACACATATTGATTGTTATTTTCTTCTGTTGATACCTCGCACTTCGTCGGCTTCACTGTTCACCTACTCTCTTTGATAAGCTTGCTTGAATAGCCAGGTTTTTAGGTTTTTTCGAAAGGATTTTTTGTCACTTTGTAACCTTAACTCTAAGGGCATGGTGTTCCATAGTATAGGTCCTGCCAGAGATAGAGCTCTTTCTCTTACTTTGGTGAGTCTAGCTGTTTTTATTGATGGAATTGTGAGGAGTGCTTTGTTAGCTGATCTTAGATTTCTGTTTGGTATGTGAACGCGGAGGGCTGTGTTAAGCCAATCTGCTTTTTCATTGTGTATTAATTTATGTATGGTGGCAGAGTGTTTTGTATTGAATTCTTTGTTCCACTGGTAGCCAGTGTAACTCAGCAAGGGTTTCTGTGATGTGGTCTTTTTTGCTTTTCCGGTTAAAATTCTTGCAGCGGTGTTTTGTAAAATTTGTAGTGGTCTGATTGATGTGTACAGTAGACCTAGTAGCAAGGCGTTATAGTAGTCAGTGCTTGCAAAAATTAATGCTTTAGCACTGAACGAAAGTTTGTAGTTGTTAGCAGTGGTTTTAGTCTTCTGAGAACCATGAGTTTGCGTATCCCTCTCTCACTTTTAGTGATATATTTTGTTTCAGGCTTAATTCTGTATCGATTATAACTCCTAGGTTCCGTACTTCTCTGCTAGTTCTATTTTCTGGTTGTTTTTGAGTGTGATAGTATTATGAATGATCTCATTCTTTTTGCATTCTAAGTGTAGGAATTCTGTTTTATCAATAGTGATTACTAGCTCCATTTGGTTTAGTAATTGTTTTATGATATCAAGGTACATATTTGCTAAGTTTAGTGTTTTTTCAATCGTTTCGTCTATGGGTAGTATTAGCTGAATATCGTCAGCGTATATATAGTGTGTTATGCCTAGACCGGCTAGTAGGTGGCATAATGGTAATAGGTATATGTTGAAGAGGATCGCAGATAGAGCTAATCCCTGTGTCACCCCTGTTTGTAAGTGTATTTTCTCTGACATTACATCTTTGATTTGAACTTGGAAATATCTGTTGCTTAGATATGAACTGAACCATTTGAGCGTTATGTTACTTAAACGTATTTCGTTTAGTCTATTTAAAGGATTGCATTTATTTATTTAAAAACTTTTTTATACCGGCATTCGTAGGACACATCATGTCGGTTTACAAATAACTGAGAAGGAAAGGAAATTACAATGAACAGGGGAGGGGGTAACTGGGTGATATACAAAGTAGAGGAGAGGAGATTTACAGTATCAAAGTAGATTTAAAGTATCAAGTAGATTTACAGTATCAAAGTAGATTTAAAGTATCAAAGTAGAGGAGAGGAGATTTACAGTATCAAATGCTGCTGAGAGGTCCAGCATCACTAAGATATAATGTTTGCCGTTGTCGAATCCTCATCATGATGTGTCTGTTAGTGCTAGCAGGAGTGTTTCTGTGCTATAGTGTTTTCTAAAACCATGCTGTGAGGGATACAAGATGTTATTATTATCTAAGTGTTCCGCTAGTTGCTTCTGTATAGTTTTTTTCAATTAGTTTTGCGATTAGGGGTAGGTTTGAGGACTGGTCCTGTACAGCTGATGTATACCACCAGAGGTGACAAGTAGTGAGGAGATCCAGAGGGTAGCAGTCCGGGGACCCTCGCAGAGGGACCCGTCTCACCAAGATGGTAAAGGGATATCTGGGTGGGCAGAGCTGTAGATGAAATCAGACTGAGAATTAGATTACTCACTAGATGGTAGCTGTAAAGGTTTAGTGGTTCCACCAGGCAAGCAGTAGATGGTAGCAGGCATCAAGGCAGGGAGGAGAAGGCCCTCAAGGAGTGAGTACCCTGATCCCAGTAAGGCACCTGGTGTGTGATTAACGAAAGTAGAGGGCCCCCAAGGGAAGTTGGGAACCAGGTTAGGAGAATACCCCGAAGGGCAGAGAGATGAGGGCTTCCAGCAGCAGCTAGGACGCGGCAGGACTAGTGGTAGACCCAGAGGCTTTCCATCCATCACATCCTTGCTAACGCGATAAGCTAGCAAACAAGGGTAGGCTAAATACCCGGATGGTGTGATGTCACTTGAGGGGGATGCCCCTGAGGTTCTTGCCATTTCGGAAATAAATATGTGGGAAGTGCACAAGCGTGCACCCTTGGAGGCCTCAGGAAAAGCATGGCATGAGGCAAAACCATAGCCGTTCTAGGGACGCCGGAGAGAGAGGCTTGCAGATGCGGTGTTGTCCATCTTCCCAAGGCTAGCAGGGAGAGCAGAGAAAAAGGTGAGGCTCAAGGGTTGAAGCCATCTGAGACCAATGGACCGCAACAAATGGCTGGACATACAGGCATAGCATTTGAGGTCAGGCCCTTTTAGTGAAGTAAGGGCTGGACAGACAAGCACAGCATTTGAGGTCAGGCCCTTGTAGTGACACAAGGGTTAGGCAGACAGGCACATCATTTGATGTCAGGCCCTTCTAGTGATGTAAGGGCTGGACTGGCAGGCACAGCATTTGAGGTCAGGCCCTTGTAGTGACGTAAGGACTGGACAGACAGGCACAGCATTTAAGGTCAGGCCCTTGTAGTGACTAAGTGCTGGATGGGCAGGCACAGCATTTGAGGTCAGGCCTTTGTATGATGTAAGGTGCTGGACAGACAGGCAGAGCATTTGAGGTCAGGCCCTTGCAGTGACATAACAGCTGGATGGACAGGCACAGCATTTGAGGTCAGGCCCTTGTAGTGATGTAAGGGCTGGACAGACAGGCACAGCATTTGAGGTCAGGCCCTTGTAGTGACTTAAGGGCTGGACAGTGGACAGTCAGGCACAGCATTTGAGGTCAGACCCTTGTAGTGATGTAAGGGCTTGACAGACAGCACAGAGTTTGAGGTCAGGCCCTTGTAGTGACATAAGGGCTGGACAGGCAGGCACAGCCTTTGAGGTCAGGCCCTTGTAGTGATTTAAGGACTGGACAGTGGACAGACAGCCACAGTGATTGAGGTCATATACGTGCTGCTATTATCTGGAGCATATGAGGCAGTTGGAGCTGCTTGCAATGCATTCGATTTCTTTTATTCATCTTGCCATTCACATGGAAAATTTGGAAACCCAAGCAAAGGCATGTTTATTTTCAAAACACTAGCATTTCCATCAACTCTGGTGTCAGCCTTGAGAGGTGAGGGCTCATGATATCCCCTGTCATTGAAAATACATATTCACTGGGCACACTGGTTTGTGGACATGACAGATATGGATGAGCCACTTTGGCTATGTGTGGCCCAGACAGTGGACTTGTGTGCCAAATATGCCAGCAGATCTGTCTGCATGTCCTCTATGAGCTCTGTGAGGATACCTTGTCATTGACATTTGTGCTGGTGTTTCCTTTGCTTGGGTGGGCTGAGAGTCCTTCTTGCTAGCTGCTTTCCACTCTAGCCTGTTCCAGAACAGATGCTTTTTTAGGGGCAACTTGGCTTTGGTGTACTGAAGTGGAGGAGGAAGTACTGTCTGTCACTGACAGAGTGCTGCGTCCTGTCTTAGGTGCTTGCACTACTCTCTGAGTTCCCACTGTTTCTGCTTCCTGTGCGTGCATGCCTAATCTGTCTCTTGCCGATCACAAGATGTTTACTGACAGCAGGTTCTATCACCAATAGAGACAATCATACTGTAGGGCGAGTTTTCCTTTCACACGAGGGATCATAACAGAACTGGCGAGCATGTATGTGTGGTAGTTTTGTTAAAGGTTCTATAATCTCTTCTTGTACCTGCTTCTGCAAAACGACAAGACAATTGCAGCACGGTTCTGGCTGTCATTACTTCCCTCTTCTGTTTAAAGCCCTCCAAATTTCTCAATCCAGAAAACTAACGTACTTAGGGATGCATGTCAGCCAAAGTGGCACTCTTGGAAAACTCAGCTCCTCCGTGGACAAGAGTCCTTGAAGGGCTGGGCAGGATTTTTACCAGCATGACTCATGACTAAACCAACTCCTGATGCCCTATGGGATTCTGCACACCTAGATCCATGGCCACAGAAAGAGGTGTCTGCATGCTGATCACTAACCTCTGCGGCATCATATAGGTGGAATTCCACCGGGTGCCATGTCTAGAATGAGACACTTTGAGGCATCACCAAATCAGTCTGCTTTTGTCGGAGAACCTGCCCCATACTTCACACTTCTGTGGAAGTGCGCTGCAATGTTCCTGTACTTGTGTATTATCGTATGCAGGTATTCATTCTCTTGGTGATTGGACTCCAACCCCAGAGCTGACTTCACTTCCAGGTGCAGAGTGTGTGCAAAACATTGGATGTTCTGAAAGCACCCGTCACATATTTTCTTTACCATGTGTGCACCATTGTCTTTGACAGAAGAACCCCTGTATGGCTGAGCTTGGGCCTTGTCCGTCAGGTGGTCTTGCAGTAATGCCCACCTCCACCCTGATACTTGTTCACACTAATAAAGCTGCTGCCTGCCCTTGCCTCAGCCGGTCCCACCAGTGTGCTGTCAGGGAGAGGTAAGAGTGTGCAGCATTCATGGCGGTCCAGATATCGCAGGTCAAATGCACACTCCGCCTTGCCTTAGCTAGCAGCTCTTGGATACGACTGCGACATTTTGGTTCAGATTATCCATTGTTTAAAATGAATGCACATTCTGGGGTAGATTTTAAAAGAGTGCGTGCAGGCATACACATTTGCGCGCTCTAACCGGTGCACACACATGTACACCCGATTTCTTAACTTGCACACGCAAGCCCTACTCTAACCCCCCCCACCAAAAGTTTTATCATACCTTTTGCACCTGCCGCTGGGCAAGTTCCAGTTTCATGTGCCTACAGCCTCTGGCTCTGCCCCCTCCCTACCCATGGACCGCCCCGCATTGCCCATGCCCCACCCCCGGACTGCCCCTTTTTGCAAGCCCTGGGACTTACATGTGTCCCGGGGCTTTATGCGTGTCACAGGGCCTTTTTTAAAATAGGTACGGCGCGCATAACCTCCCCTATATGCGTAAATCCTCTAGATTTACGCACGTAGGGCTTTTAAAATCCGGACCCTGTCTCATAACCATATCAATTTGAGTGTCAGTTTATACAAAACATCTTTTATCCTATGTTCCACATTTCTAATCTACAGCTCTTCTTTGTGAGTGACATCAAAAAAGCCATTTTGGAGGCAATTTTTAAAACTTACATTTTAACCATGGGCCTTGCCCAAATTTTCAAAGTAATTTCACATGTTTCTTTCACTTGCTTCTTCTGCTAGTAGATGTGTGTGTAAAGATTTGAAAATGCAGTCTGTGTTTTACTTTTCCTCCCCCCCAAACTTAACAGTCCCCTGGAATACTTCATCTAAATATGGCCAGAAACATGCATGTGGTAGAACAAATATCCCATTTCAGAAAGCAATTAATGCAAGTAAAGGTTTTTTTTCTCCCTAAATCAGTTTAAAGTATCTCCTCTTCACCTCTGTTTTCCTCAGATCTAATGCTGGACTGCTACAATCGCTTGGTGTGACCTCTGGTAAGAAAGTTCATTCCCTTGTGCTTCTGGATCCCATACTGAGGCAATGATGCCCTAACCTGATTTTTCTGTTGAACAAATTCTGGAGAGCAGTCACAGAACTCATTGCATTGCATACTGCAAAAATAAGTTATGTTAGTTATTCAAAAAACACCTTGTGATTACCTTGGGAAATGTTTAGCTTTAGTATATAATTATATTTAATTATAAAGTAATCATTGTATTTTACCAATTCATAAGCAACTTCAGATATAAATACTGCATGCCATTAGAACATTTCTGAAGCATTGAAGATAGATACCGTGATCAGGGAACCTTAGGAGTTAGAGAAACTTGATGGATGGATGAAACTGTGCTTTATTTAACAATTACCTTTCAAATATGATCTCAATGAAACGGGACAGAAATAATCCTTTGTAAATTCTGTATAAGGATTCTTATAAGATTTTGTCTGTATACATATTTTTTTCATCTGCAAAATGCACCGATGCCTCATTGAAGCATATGGTTAAGGAGTCAACTATTTTGCACTGAATTTTGAATATTAACTTCTATTATTACTGTTTTTATTATTGCACAATGTGAAATGTGTGGCTGATTATAAAAGATATGGTCTCAAGTTCAATATATTAGTAAGGTTTGCAATTAAAGGAGTGTGGGTAAAAAAAAAGAATCCTGCAATTACTAGATCCTATTCAAGATTTTCAGGATTTTTGAAAATTTGGATATATTCCTGCTAAAGCAAGGTGCAGTTGATGAGAAGAAGAAAGTAGATATGAAGGAAGAAGCAAACACTAAAAGAGAACTGAAACAGAAATGAGAAAATGTTTCAAAAGTGGAAAGAAATGAAAAATATGAACAGGTAAGAGTTTAATGTGTGTGAGAGAGAGGAACAGATTGGTAATGGAGCTACATGTATTTATTTATTTATTTTATTTATTTATTAGCTTTTATATATCGACATTTGTGGGGACATCATGCCGGCTTACAATATAACTGGAGGAAATTACAAAAAACCAGGGTGGGGGGAGAGGGAGCAGATAGGAAGAGAGAAGGGGCGAGAGAAGAGAGGGAAAAACAGGAAGAGAAGAAAAGGAAAAGTACCTGATGGAAAACAACAGAAGAACATAATAATTAGCATTGCAAATTATACACTCAGTAGGGACTGTGTATAACCTTATACACTGTGGATAACGTTATATAAATTATACACTCCAAAAAGTATTATATACAATAATAACAAAAAGTATTAGATACAGTAGTATACATTATCTTTAACTAGTACATACAGAAGACACTATATATGACATTACAAATTATACATTCAGAAAGGCAACTATATATAGACTAGCAGGGTTGCTATAGGGAAAAGTAAGGTTTAAAGGATAGCGGAGGGGGGTTAAATAAGGAGTAGAGGGAGCAGGGGGACTATGTAGGATCCGGATCAGGGTAGGCCATTTTAAAGAGCCATGTTATAACCCCTGTTTTGAATTCCCGAATGCTTGATTCTAGACGGAGCTCAAGTGGCATAGTGTTCCAGAGGGAGGTGCCTGCAATGGATAGGGCTCTTTCTCTGGTGGAAGTGCGGTGAGCACATTTAAGGGAAGGTGTAGAGGGTTCCTGAAAGTGCAGTTCTAATAGGATGATTGGAGGAGCGGAATCGAAGAGCATCCTCAAGCCAGGAGTGTTTGTGGTTGTGCAGGGAGTTGTGAATAATGGTGAGGGTTTTGTATCTGATGCGGGAGGAGATGGGAAGCCAATGGAGTTCCTTAAGAATAGGGTGATGTGGTCGGCTTTGCGTGTATTTGTAAGGATTCTTGCCATAGCATTCTGTAACATTTGTAGTGGTCTAATAGTAGAGTAGGGAAGGCCTAGAAGTAAGGAATTGCAGTAATCCATTTTTTATAACATTGTCGCTTGCAGGACTGGTGGAAGTCTTGGGAGTGGAGCAGGGGTTTAAGTTTTTTGAGGATATGGAGCTTGAAAAATCCTCCCTTTATGATTGTGTTAATGTGGTTTTTGAAGTTTAGTTGGTGGTCTAGGAAGACACCGAGATCTCGCACAAAGTAGGGAAAAGCATTTGAGTGAAGGGTGAGGTCACGAGAAGATGGTGGCATCCGGTCAGGGTGACT